>NC_064418.1:9517500-9770000 GCF_023375975.1 Astyanax mexicanus | reverse complement strand
GCGCTCGGACGTGTCGGCAGCAAGATGACGATGATGACGACGGCTTGAAAACTTGGTGGTGGTGGTGCGCGCCCCGCGAGCAGCGCCCGGCTAAGCCCTCGCTCAGCGCCTCGGAAAGGGCCCACAGATGGCGACTGTCCCTCGCCTGCCTACTCCTCTCCCTCGCCGTGCTGCTCTCTGACCGCCTGTGGCTGCGCGCCGAGGCCGCGCTGCTCTCCGCGGGCGCCGCTGAGCGCCACTGGCCGGTGCGGCCGCTGGCCTCGTGCCGCCCGGACAGCGTGTCCAAGCGCTGCTTCGCGGCGGAGGAGGACTCGGCGGCTGCGGTGTGCTCGGGCCTGTCCGGCGCCGAGTGGAACCTCAGCGACCTGTACCTGTCCTTCTGCGACTCCTACTCTTTCCTGGATCTGTTCCACGGCCTGCGCGCGCCGCTCAACGCCAGCAGCTGCGGCCTTGCCATGGTGGCGGTCAGCGACGGCGGCGGCGGTGGTGAAGGTGGTGGCGGGGATGGCGTGGACGGCTGCGTGGACTGCGTGCGCGCGTACCAGCAACTGGACCAGCTGGCACGCGAGGCGTACGAGGAGTTCGAGCTGCTGGTGCGGAAATACGAAACGGATGCATATTCGGTGCGGACATGCATGGACGAGTGCACGGTAGGACCTTGCTGCCTTCTTGCTTATTGGGGATGGGTTGTGGTTGTGTGTGTGTGTGTGTGTGTGTGTACTCTTAAAAAAAACAGTACAAACATGTAACTGGGGCAGTACCTTTCTGGTCACTGGGGTGATATCCCTCTGGTCATTGAGGTGATATAACTTGGGTCACTAGGGTGATATTTCTTGGTTCACTGGGGTGATATTCATTTTTTGTAGTATTTTTTGTAGTATTGTAGTATCTCTCTTGTTACTTGACTGTTGTGGATGGGGGTATCTTACTGTCAATTTGACAGAACCATTCTGGTCACTGGGGTAACACCCCTACTGTCATTGGTGTGATATCTCTCTGGTCACTGGGGTGATATCCATCTGATCATTGAGGTAATATCTCTCGGGTCACTGGGGTGATATTCATTTTGTCACAGTTGTAGTATCCCACTTATCCCTCTTTTCACTGTTGCTGGTTGGAGTATCTTGTTTGTCAATTTGACTGTACCTTTCAGGGCACTGGGGTAATATCTCTACTGTCATTGGGGTGGTATCTCTCTGGTCACTGGGGTGATGTGCTTCTTGTGAGCATTGGCATATCTCTCTGGTCTCTAAGGTGGTACCCCTTTTGTTACTGTTGTAGTATCCCTCTTACTTGACTGGTCGGGAGGTAGCTCTGCTGTCCATTTTGTCATTTAGGCAGTACCCCTTTTATTAATTGGACAGTACCCTTCTGTTCTGACCAATAAGGGTGGGGGTTGCCCCTCTTGTCACTGGGGTGATCCCTTAGAGGTATGTCTTTAGAAGCTTTAGGTAAGGGACATAATTGTACTTAATTTTATTGTACATGTACTATACTTTAATTGTTTTTGATACTTTTGAAGGTCAGAGTTATACCTAAAGCATGATATTGTACCTTTGAGGGAACATTTGCACTATTTTGTGCTTTGGTGAACAGAAATGCACACAGTGTCATTTTTCTGACATTGTAGAGAGAGAGAATCAGAGAGAGAGAGAGAGAGAATAGAGCGAGATACGTGTGCACTTGTGGATCAGGGGCTGAAGATGAATGTCCAGCTCTTCCTCTGCTGCTGAGATTCTGCTGGATGATGAATGAAGGTCGAGCGTCCAGCTGCTTCAAACTCCCTCCATCTGTGTGTAGTGAGTAGTGAGGGGCGGGGGGGAGGGGTTGCCCCCTTTTAACGCAGCATCAGAAACTGCAGAGATACCCGTGTGTAGCTGGAGTGTGAGAGGTGTGTGTTTTTGTACTGCTTGAGTAAAAAAGTCACACAGCAGGACGTCAGCTGTGCAGCAGCTGCGGTGTGGCCAGTGGGGGAAGGAAGCTGGAGCTGCCGAGGCCTTTTCCTGGAAAAAAGGATGAGGAAGCTAGAATGGCAGAGAGATGGATGATATAGCGTGTGTGTGTGTGTGTGTGTGTGTGCGTGCACACATGTTATGGCACAGTGTTTTGCGGAATTTCAATAACGTTAATAGCACAGCAGTGATTTTCTTGCCTAATCCCCGGAAGGCCATCTATCCGTTGTTTGGCCTTGGGTGTTGTTTTGTCCTATAGTAACGGCAGCATCGCGTAACACCGAGCAGCAGGTCCACGTTAGGATGCCCGTCAAGTTTCACTCACTCCTCTGCTGGAAAACAACTGCATTATTGTTTTTCCTGCATCCTTGAGAAGTACCTGATGAATGGAACATTGGTTTGTAGACAGGAATAATGAATAATACATAAATCACCCAGTTCCTGACCAGGCCTCCGTCAGCTGTGTTTATAGACTTGCATTTCCGCTGAAATAATGTCACAAAAAAGGCAAAGGCACCCGTCACATTATTCACAACACATTTACTGTGGGTTTAGCTTTTCCGCAGACTCTCTCTCTCTCTCTCTTTTCAGAGAATCTAGCAGAGTCCAGGCCTTGCTATTGGAAATGACACACAGCAGTCTCTGATATTACTCAACAGATCACTGGCGCTACTGGCTAACATACACAAGAGGCTGAATATCTAACTGCAACATTCACTATATTCATTCTAAAACAGTAGCTAACGTTACTGTAGTGCCATAGTACCTGTAGTACCTATTTAACACAAAAAACAGCTGTTTTTTTCCTCTGTTGTTGGAAAGCATAGCTAGTAGTGCTGGGCGGTATGGCCAAAATACAGATCACAGTATTTTTTTTTTAAGATTCTGCAGGTTTCAAGGTATATCACGTTTTTTAAAATTATTATTATTTTTTATTATTATTTTTTGCGTGACTGGGCTTTAATATAGGTTTGTGATGTACTGTACTGTTAGGAGTACATATAATATAAAACACTAAGGCTTTAAATTAAGGCTATGATTAGTATTTTTACTTTACTGTTCCACAAAATTAAACAGTATATAAAGAAATCAGACTTTATTAGCAGAAACACAGCTGAAGAATTTAAGCAATAGACCTTAAAAAGAGATACACCAACAACTTTAACACCACTTCTTCACAAAATATTACAAATATTTTTAATAGTTCAATAAACACTATAAATGGACATAAAATCTTCAATGTTTAGGTATTTAAAGAGATATTTCTCAAAAGCGCTATTGCACAAGTAAGACACAAGTTAATATAAATTTAATATATGTTTTTCCTGAAGCCATTAGAGGCATTTCAGTATTTATATCAGCCACAATTCCTTTCTTTCTCCAGTCACAAAATACATTAAAATGATCCTTTAAGCTAGAGTATTAGTATGCTTAGAAGGGTTGTAGTTACTTTTTTGCTGGGATAAAAACACTCATACAGTGAGAAGCAGAAGCAGGAGGTGTTCTGATTTTTTGGAGCTAGATGAGCATTTGACTCCACAGAGCTGGATGTGCTTCTCTGACGGTGCTGTTCTGCACGGCGCTCCACAGTGCCCCTAGTGGTGTGGCGGTGTGAGAGAAATGCATACCGGTTCTAGTTCCCCACGCGGTATACTGAATGAACCGGTATTCTGTCCAGCACTAGTTTTAAGTACTGTTTATTATGTAAAGCTAGTCATTTTGTAAACACAGCACATAGGACCACCTAAGCAGATATCTTAGACATAAAAGTACTTATAAGTAGATATCTGAATGGATGCTTTGCTAACAATATAGTTATGAACATGATTGTTTGTTCCCATATTGTTGCACCCTGAAGAATTGTCCCAAATGTTTAGTATTTAGTGTTTGTTTGATATAATTGCCCTCCACACTCATTAAGTTACATTACCCTGCTTTATAAAAGTTTGGGGGAGGTGAAAATATATTCTCATAAATAGTTTTGGTGTTTTTTTTATCCTATCGTTGCAACATCCAGTACATTTATTCTAAAATCAGAGTGCTCTGATGGGTTTTAGCAGTAGTTTTCTAACCCTCTCATGTCTTCCTCTGCTCAGTCACACATTGTTAAAGAAAAAAAAAACACAGAGTAAGAACTGAAAAGAGCTGGGAAGCTAAAATAGCGTGTAAAAGTGTTCTTGTTAAAACCAGGAAAAACATTGACTAACTCTGTGACCTGAAAGGCTTCAAAAGTGATGCTGAGTTGGCTTTTTCTTTGCCCAGCAGGTTAAATACTTTTATGACTAGCAACTGAAACAGGCAGCCAGACTGTTATTGCTGTGGGTGAAAAGTGAACCTGCAGTACCTGAATAGCATATTAGCAGGTTAGCATGCTAATCCTGTTGTTTTCCTTTGTTGTTTTGGGGAAAAAACTTATCTTGTTTCTGTACTCAGAGAATTGTAAGTGATATCAATGTTGTTATTTTGTAAACACAGCACATACTGTATAACCAACTAAATAAATATATATTATACTGGGTGGATGCTTTTATATTGCTATTAGACTTATGCTAACTTCAGACTTCAGATGTAACAAACTAACAAACCAGGCCCAAAACACAGAATTTAACCCTTACTATAGACCAATGTTGCAACGTGGCAAAGTAATATTTACCTATATATACCTATTTTTCTTTAGACTATTAGAGTCTAAATTAGAGAAAACAGAATTCAAAATTAAATCTTTTTCACTGGAACATAATTCAGGTCTGAAAAAGTAAAAAATGTTTGAGAACCACTGCTATATACGCACAATGACTGTATGTACGTACATTTAAACATTTTAAAACCTAAATATGATTACAATCACAGCTATACAATTCTCTTACATCTTCTGCAGATGATTTTTCTTCACCAAGTTTTGAATGATTGCTGTCTGAATATTCCATTGACTTTATGTTTTTAAATTTC
Organism: Astyanax mexicanus; assembly: GCF_023375975.1. Classification (NCBI taxonomy): domain Eukaryota; kingdom Metazoa; phylum Chordata; class Actinopteri; order Characiformes; family Acestrorhamphidae; genus Astyanax; species Astyanax mexicanus. The sequence goes on along the minus strand of NC_064418.1, from coordinate 9,765,099 downwards.
TAATGATCAGATTTATTGTTTATCTAAGGGGGGACCACAACACATGCAATTATAATTTTTTACCTAAAAGGTAAATCCCCAAAACACACAGGGGCAGTTTCTGACACAGGGATTAAGCCTAGTTTTAGCTTTATTTCTTAAACACCTTGAAAAGTTTAAAAACAGATTATGACCGAGTAAAGAGTGACAAGAGAGGACGCAAAACCCTACACCTGTCAGAGGGGATGTGTTTGTGAATTTGACATAGCAGGAGGAAATATATCCAGAGCGAGTAAGAGAGTGAGAGTTCTGAATGATGTGTTGATGTTGTCCTGACCTGCCCCACGAGGACCTTTAGTGTGAAATGTTTGTTCTTTACACAGGTTTTCTGTGAAAACAATATTGACTGACACCAGAACAGACTGAAAAGCACAAAGTTCTTACATTACTAATCAGCATTTGTCTAAATAAAAAAGTAGATTAAAGTATACTAAGCATTATTATGCTGTAGTGCACTAAAGTGTTCTTGTAGCCACATTAATAATCAGTATATTTAAAGAGTATGTTTTTTGTACTTATTATATTTTAATTGTACAAAAATAGTACAAAAGTCTTACTTACATTGTGCTAAGTGTACTTAACTGTACTAAAATGGAACTATTTTAAATATATATATAATTATTATAACATTTAAACATACTACTTCATGTATGTAATCCCATGTTTTAAATATATGCTTACAGTAAAATTATTATACATTTAATGATTATTGCAACTGTATCACTACTACACACAGTGTATATTAGGAATGTAGTAATGTAAGAATTGATGTGAGATGTTAAACATATATATATATATATTTATTTACATTAGAGTACAAATATGCTTCTTGTCTCCTGTCTTTTGTCGGTGTCACACTTCTAGTATACTTAATTGGGTATAAAAATATATATTTTAATATACTGCACTACAATTTTTGCGTGGTACTTAAATTTATTTTAAATGTTATAAGCGTAGTAATTTAATTTACTTGTCTAAAAAGACATGATACATTGTACTTTAAGTGAACTACTGTAAAACAGTTGTTTTTTAGCACACTTTGCTAAAAATACACAAAAGTATAGTTGGAAATAATTATTTTATAAGTATATTGAATTACATTAAACTAAAAGTGTACATCATAGTTGTCTATTTAAAAAAAGTAAGATTAAAGTTTACTTTCAAAAAATTGATGAAAGCATAATATTGATGTACTTTTAATATATTTTAAGTGAGTACATAAATCTGTTATAATATATTTACAGCATACTTGGAAATTTCTCAATATGTTTTAAGTACAATTAAGTATATATATATATATATATATATATTATTTTTTCACGAGGGGTCTGACTCTGCAAGTTAACTTTTAAGTCTGATACACATGTATTAATATCTGTTTTATCTTTCAACATGATTTATTGCCCACTGAAGGCAAAATCCTTCAGTTATTTGCAGTGTTCTAGCAATAGTGAGACCTTGATTTTAGGGGTGGGAATCGATTACTATCTCACGATTCGATTCGATTCCGATTTTGGGGGCCACGATTCGATTCAAAATCGATTTTTGATTCAAAACGATTTGAATTATAAATATTTCTGCTTCTGGCTTATGAATCGTATTGAAAAAAAACCCTCCATAATATACACTGGTCCTGGAGCAAGTAATGTGTTACAAAAACAATAAAATGTGCAGGAATGTGGGTCCTCAGTGACAGAGGAATCACTGGGATATCACAATGACGTTAATGAACAATAAATACATAAATAAATAACACTGCTTTATTACCAGGCTACTAGCGGTGGTGTGTAGGTGACGCTGCTGGGCTGATGTGATGATAGCAGTGGAGCGCTAAAGTTCAGGAGCAGCTGCTGATTAACTAGTTAATTTAAGGTGGTTGTATTTCTTCAGAAAGGGGGCAGGAGGTGGAGAAATTAATTCATATTGTCCATTCCTTAATTCCTCTGTGATGAGGAGCTGAAATTAGCTCTGATTAGCTTATTGTTATTTTTCCGTTCCGCCTTAAATGCTGCAGCCCGCTGCCACCTGTAGCGTTATTTAAGGTGGAACTGGAAAGTTAGCTAGTTAGCTAGCTAACAGTTACTGAAACTAACTACTAGCGATCTTTTTTATGCTTGTTATGAAGCATTCTGCCATAAAACATTGAAACTACACGTTAATCTAAGGTAATATAGTGCTTGTTCTGCCATCTTACCGGTGATTCTCAAACACCTACGCTCTGTGTGTGTCTGGAAGATCTCCAAAGGGACAAGCGCTATCCCCAGGGTTGCCAGGTCCAACAAAAATACCCAGCCCAAAATCAGTCTAAAACCCGCCCCTCAGAATCGATTTTGGGACATTTTAAATCGATTCTGAATCGTAGTAAATGAGAATCAAGATTCTTATGTGAATCGATTTTTTGGCACACCTCTACTTGATTTCCTGTCTTACTGTGCTGACCTTTAGTATTGTTAACATACATGACCGTATAAAGAACCTCAGAAGATATGGTTTCTCTACACTCTAAGAAATATAAGTACAGATTTGTACTTAAAAGAGTACAAAGCTTGTCGCTGGGGCTGTACCTTATATTGAGGCACAAAAAAGTACCTTTCAGTGAAAGTCCTTTTTTGTACCCATGGTTTTTGTGGCAGTAAAGATCATAAAGATTATAAACATTATCATCAACTAAATATGGCTCAAAAACTTGATGATACAAAATTGTCTGGCTTTCAAATAAAAAATGTGCAATTTAAATATATATTGTTCATTAGTACAGTGATGCAGAATACTGAATGTACCCTTTGGCTGGTTAAATGGTACAAATTTGTACTTATTGCTGTTAGAAATGACTTTGTACTTCAGAGGGAACAAATCTGACCCCGTAAAGACCAATATTGTACCTTTGAGGGTACAATTATAAAGAGTGTACCTTCGAGTACAAAAAAGTACTCATATCGTACCTCTGTTTTTTAGAGTGTAGTTTCCGGTATAGCCTCATTTTTCCGTTTTTTTCTCCATTAATTACAGAGGAATGCCCGAGCTGTGAATGTGCAGCGGTGCTAATCATGAAGTGCGCATTCAGTTTCACCAGTCAAGCATGTTCAGATACTACTGCAGCATTGTGCTGGCCTCAGCCAATCAGCTTCCTCTCATTTCAAGCCCACACAGAGGCGGCCATATCCACAGACTCTTACAGGTTCAAAAAGGAGGATTTATGACCATTTAATTCATTTAATGCTGATGGAAATCACAACAAATGCATCAATGCATAGTATGGAGCACAGTACTGTGATTGTTCAATTTTCTTTAGGTTACATAATGGATATTTTTGCTATAGAAAGAAAAAATATATAGCATAAAATCAAATGCACTTGCTTAACAGCATTTATTATATTGAAATTTCCTATCCAAAGAAATTCATTTTATAGGGTATTATTTATATTTATAGGGTAACTATTCTATCGATTGTGGTACCAGGAAGTTGTTTCCTTGGGTAGCCAGTCCAATCTGATACAAAAATCTAATTAAATTAGCTATATATTGAATATATCAGTATCCTTACAATCAATACTTACTATTAATATATTAGATCTGTCGAACAGCCAAAAACATTACATAGAAATATTTGTAGAAATACGTTTCTTATTTTAAGCTAAGCTCAAGGTAAAACTGGTTTATTCCAATTCATTTTGGTGTACTTCCATTGGTCCATTTTAGAGATGCATCGATGTGGCAATTCTGAGCCGCTGCTGATATCTGATATTAAACATTTACAATTAATTAAAAATTAATTAATTAAAAAAATAAATTAAAAAAAAAAAAAAAGCTTAAATGAATTCATTTTAAAGTAGCGCAGCCAGTGTAGGACGATTGTAGTTGGACTAAGCATCACTTGATCTTTTCTCCAGCATACAATAAATACATCAGCATGATTGGTTTGAAATATTGGCCATATCGCTCCTGATGCAAAATGCATTGTTACAAACATAAAAAAGACTGCTAGTAGCTTGTCTCAGTAGTTAGCTAGCTAACTAACTTTCCATAACTTTCAGATGGCAGGGGCTGCAGCATTTAAGGCGGAACGGAAACATAAAAAAAAAATAATTCTAATCAAAGCTGATTTAAGCTCCCCTTCACAGACAAAATTAAGAAATGGACACTAATTATTAATTTCTGCAATGTCTTTTCCCTTTACAATACCCTAAAGTTCACTAGTAGTTAACCAGCAGCAGCTAGATTACTTAACTGAACTAGCTACTAACTACTGATGACGAATCGGGTGCTCGCTTGAAGGGTTGTCCCTAAAAACAAGGGGTAGGGGTAAGTGGTTAGGGATGAAATGGGATTGGGCCTTATAGTGTATATAATTACATTCACAGCTGTGTGACTGTGTGTGCGTTTCTGAATAGTGAGAGGAAGACGAGGCAGCAGTGCACTCGTTTTCCCTCCTTTTCATCACTTAATCAGAGAGCGGAATGCGAGCTGCATATAGGCCTACAGCCTGAGCGCGGCGGCTAATGAAATAAAAATCTGGATCAGGGGAGTTGGCAGCCTTTTAACACAATCTAAATTGCAAATCTGTTCTTATGTTAGTCTGACCTTTGCACAAGCACAGCACTCTGTGTTTGAGTTGTCGAATGTCAGTTTAATAACCCTACACTTTTGGAAGTCAAATTATAATTCTGCACAATAATCATGTCTCTCTCTCTCTTTCTCTTTTTCAGTTTCTCTCTCTATCTCTTTATTTCTATATGTAAGCTTGTGGTCAATTTGTTGCTGAACATAATGTCTGAACAAAGTCTGAACATAATGAGAGAGAGGCCGCTTGACATCCTGACTGCGTGACTTTGTGATGGAACTGTATTGACCAGTTAAGCCGTAGCAGGTATGGAGAGATGAGCTGAGATGAACCTTCTCATCGATCATTAAATATGCATGGGCCTAAAGAGCTGTAGACCTGTAGGAGCTCTGGTTTGTGAGAAGGGCTAATGAGATGGAAAGGCAGCAGCGCTTTCTTCAGGTGCTTTCAGGGTCGGAGTGCAGGAGCGTTTTTACATTTACATTGTCTGGAAATAGGCCAAGCGGTTGGGGTTAATTTACAAGATAAAACGGACCACTGTCTGCCACTAGTCTTTAGATTGTAAACATCTCAAACTGTGGTACAGGTTTCACTGGTCAGACCAGTCAAAGCATCCCAAGATGGTACACTAAATGGGTGACCTCAAAGAAAAAAATCTGCTAAACAAGAATATTAAGAATTGAAATCTATAAAGTTTTCCCCTGTATTATTTCTAATTGTCCTTCACTCTCACAACTACAGTTTTATAATTATTAATATCAGTTTCATTGGTCCTAGAATAAAACCCTGTGGAACACCACAAGATCACTGCTTTATCAGCCAACAGTCACCAACAGCTCACTACAGTTTCTGCACCACAGTTACTATATAAATAAGGTAGTAAACATTGTACTTTATTAAATAACAATCCACTTTCTTCATTTAAAATCTGGGCAGAAATGAAAGACAGTAGGTCATGTGGTTCCCTAAAGAGAACACTGCATACAAGCTGTGGCTTGAAAGACTTAAAATTACTTTGCATTTCGGATACTGTACTAAACCTTTAATTAAATGAATGAGATAAGAATCTCATATAAAACAAACAAATTGATTTTTAAAAACAGAAGTAAAATATATAAAAAAAATTATCACAAATATTTATATTATCAAAAATATTAAAAATATTATGCCTTTTTGTTGCCATGGAATATGAAATCTGGATATTTCACAGATTGCATAAATGGTGTTTTTACTTATAGGTCCTGTATTATACTAGATCTCAGGAAGATAGTAAATAAACTCCTTTTGAAAATGAGTAAATAAACTCCGTTTTTGTACTGTACAGCAGTGGTTCCCAATCCTGGTTCTGGAGAACCCCTTGCTCTGCACTATTTAGTGGTTTCCTGTTGTAAAACAATCCCCTAAAACTCAGGAATTGCCTGTTAATTAGCTGGCTGGCTGAATCAGGAGTGTTGGGAGCAGAGTAAACACTAAGATGTGCAGGGCAGGGGGTTTTCCACCACCAGAGTTGGAAAACACTACTCTAGAGGTTTTGTTGTTGTTGTTGTTGTTTTGTTTAACCCATAAGAGCCTGTCAGACTCAGTTCTAAGCGTTTATTCAGCATAACAGAATGCAGCTCTGGAAGAAAATTAAGAGATCACTTAAAATGATGAGTTTCTTAGTTTTGTTCCAAAGTGAAGACCTCTGGAATATAATCAAGAAGATGGATCATCACAAGCCATCAAACCAAGCTGAACAGTTTGATTTTTTTTTTGCACCAGAAGTGGCATAAAGTTATCCTAAAGCAGTGTGTAAGACTGGTGGAGGAGAACATGCCAAGCTGGAATTTGGGAGAAATGTTGTCCGTAGTTTATAGAATAAAACAACAATGTTCATTTTACTCAAATATAAACCTATAAATAGCAAAATCAGAGAAACTGATTCAGAGCTGTATAGTATTCGGCCTTTTATTCAAGTGTTTCAATTGTTAAATGGTATAGAGGAAAAAATATATACTTTAAAACTGAGCAGTTTTCTCTCAATCAAGCACACTAACATTTTGTAAATGATGTCACATAATCACACATTTACACAACTGTCCTGTGATGCATCCAGAATGTTCAGCATACAGAATGTCACTTAGGGACTTAAAGTGAGGGACAAAGGGCTGTTAGGAAATTTCCACAACTTCTAAAGGACTGTGTTTGGTGATGTGGGGCTTGGATGGTTTTAAGCTGCTTGGTCATGTAAACTCTGTGTCTTTATGTCTCTATAAGTCTCTCTATGCTCTACTATTCCTCTGTGCACTATGCTCCTCAGCATCTACTGACCCCGCTCTGTTATTTTACACTGACCGGGCACAGAGTCACTGTCGTTCCCAGTCGCTTATTCCACTGTGTTATAATATCACTGACAGTTGGCTGTGGAATATTGTTGGCTGAGGAAATTTCACGACTGGGCTCCTATCACGGTACCGCACTGGAGTTCAGTGAGCTCCTGAGAGCTCTTTCTTTAATTAATTTAATTTCATTCTTTCACTAATGTTTGTAGAAGCAGTCTTTTATTATATACCCGTTTTGTACAAACCAAAATGCCACACATACATTTGTAAATGCACTCTTTTACCTGTGGCTGTAGTTTCACACACACAGCGAAGCACACCAGCACAATAGAAACGGCATATGTGTGAGCGTTTACTCTCCTCGGCTGGAGAACAGCCTGGCTGCTGGGTGCTCCACCTGTGTCCAGGCACTGAAGGAACACACACATTCACACACTTCCACAGGAGCCAGACCTTTTATTTGGCCTTGCCTTTTGCTAGAGCAGCAGGCAACTCTTAAACCCAAGCTTTCCAAGTCGTCCAAATCCGTGTCCCCATTAACCCTTCCAGTATGGGCAGATGGTGGCAAGGGGAGCTGGGAAGCGATGCCTGGCTCGGACGCTCCAGCTCGGGCACGATACTGCTCTCTGGGTCGCTGTAGCTGGCTTACGATCCTCTGCCCTGGGGCTTTTTTGACACAGGGCAGAGGCCCTGTGGAAAGCCAGAGGACAAAGCCAAGGATCATCGTTCTGTTCCGCTGCCACAGCGCAGACGAGCTGCGAACTCCCAGCCCGCAGGCCACTCGCGTTATCATTGTTTACTCCTGCCTGGAACACTTGTAAAATGAGGACCAATTACTGTCTGCTTTATGCACACAGAGGCGAGATGGGAATATTTGCTGATCGGATGCGTCTTGGTGTTCTGTGGAGGTAAATGGGAGGTAAACAGGAGATGCTAAAATGTCAGAGAGCATTCATTTCGTGTTTAGTCATCACTGGATATCAATGTTCTAGCTTGAGAAAGAACACGGCAACGATTCGTTCCTTCCGAACCTTTCACCGAATCGATTTGTTTATCGTTTCAGGAGCCACAGCGGCTTCAGTACACAGCGTCCGGAAGTGTCAGATCCAGGTCCAGAGAGTAACACTCCTTCCCAGGACTTGCCAGGAGAGCTTTAGTCAGTTAGAAACTGCAGATTTCTTAAATCGGTTGAAATAAAATGCTATAGAGGATAGAGATTTTTCTGGAGACCTTTTGGATCTAAAGCCGACACCTCTTAAACATCTTAAAACCTACAAAAAGCAAAGTAAAATGATATTGATCTTCTATGCAGATTTTAGGCAATTTTTCAGATTCTCTATGTTCTCCATGCTGTTTCCATAAGAGCATATTTTTTCTTACCAGTGGCCGATATCCAGCATTTGCTTGTGCGTGTGCAATGTTGTACTTTCTTTTTAAGTTTTTTTCATTCATTTAAAAATGTCTAGTTGTGGTCTCCTAGTATGAATAAATGCCATGTGAGCTTTTTTTTTGTAAAAAAAAAAAAGTGCTCCGGTGATCCGATATATCGCTGCTTTAGTCCGGAGGAGGAGTGGTCCTGCTAAGTGCAGTTCAGCCACTGACCTTAAAGTCTCTTAGAGTCTCTGTAAAACGGGAAAATCCACCGGAGATCCTATGTAAACCTATAGTTACACGCAGAGGTGAGTAGTCCAGGTCCAGGAATTAAAAATCCACCCTGGGTTTTGTTGACTGAGCCGCAGCCGGGGTGGATTTTTACTTTTACTTTAACTAGTGTAAACAGAATTGTTCTTACAATACACCTACCGATCTCAGTTGTACTTTGGTTCTCAGTTGCGAGTGGTTTTTCATAGACAAATTCTAACCATTTGTTCCTTAGCCCTAAAGATGGTTTGTGCACCACAAGAGTAACTCTTGGTAAACATAATATAGCCTGTTTTAAAGTAGATTAGATTTGATTCAACCTCATATGTATAAGTATAAGTAAAAAGCAATGAAATGCAGTTACCATGTAATCTATTGTAGTGTATTTGATATGTACATTGAAATATAATGCAAAATAAAAGTTTTCCATAGACAAATTCTAACCATTTGTTCCTTAGACCTGAATTACTGGGCAAAGCATATAACACTGATGCTGATAGTTTCATGTGCAGCATGCATATACAACTCAGAGAGAATACCTATTGTATTTCACAAAGAACAAGAAAAAGTGGATTTTGGCAGAAGGACACCTTTTAAGTTTCGGTTTCATTTTTGTCAGTATTACAGGAGCTATTAAAAGTTTAAAAAGAGGCTGACAATTGGGTTTCTGTGAGTTTTGACATTAATCTATTAGATATTTCCCCAACATTCTCCCTGAAGATGGTCAGTGCACCATGAGAGTAACTATTAAGTGTGTTGTTTTTCATTTACTGAGCTGCTTTTACTGAGTATGAGTCATAGAATTCACTCTTGTGTTGGTTTAATAACTCTCTTGGTGAGTGTATCATAGCCTGTTTTAAATAGATTAAATTAAATTCAGATTTATTTACATATAACAGATGTAACACAGTCCAGTGAGAATATCATGATTGCCTCCTTGTTTTTACATTTATTGTCCATTTTTTTAGTGGAGCTCTTTAGCTCCACTGATTGGTATTAATAGATATCTGTTTTGATGAGATAATGTAACATTTGTATCCACTAGTATTTGTACATAATTGTTTGATGAGCATGTGATGTAAAAAAAAAAAAACATGTATTGTTTCACCTTGTGTATGCAGGAAAATCACAAAAATCTGATTTTTTTTTTCACCAAATAAATTTGTTTAAGCTTTCAATATGGCTGATATCCAACATTTGCATGCACAATGCTTCACAGGACGTTTCAGTTTCATCTTTATTTTAATCAGGCCTTCATCTGGGCATCTTTGAATTTTGACATCAACCAGACAGATATTTCTCTAGATTCACCCTGAAGATGGTTTGTGCACCACAAGAGTAACTCTTTGTAAATATAATATAGTCTGTTTTAAAGTAAATTAGATTAGATTCAACGTCATATGTATGTATGTACTTTGAAATATAATGAAAATGATGTGCAGTTTGAACAGAATAAGCTATATGATGATAAGGCATGTTTAATAGAGCAGGGGAATTAAATCAGTAGAGAAGGAATGTGCAATAAACATTCAATACACATGAGCAGATGGGCTTAATCTGAAAGAGAACATGTGCAAATTAGGCAGGATTGAAATGTGATAAGGCCGGAAAGGATTAATGAGGAGTTAAGGAACAAATGGAGTGTTTGCCGTCCATATTATGAAACGACAGACATGGTACAGAACAATCCAGTAGTGCAGTGAATCATTATTTTAAACAGTATGGGAGTTTGTGGAGGATTAGTGCTATAGAGAACTGTTTATGAGCTTGGCGGCAGAAGGAAAGAAGCTGTAAGTTAAGGCCAATTTAGGTTTATGGGTTGAATATAAATTCAGACTTTGCAACAAGCACTGTATTAACTCTGCTGAGAAGTATATTTTGGCCTGTAGTCTGCTAATGTAGCAGCAGCAGAGGTTTCCCTGATGACACAAGTGATGGTAGTCCATGGTTTGGATGGGAAGTTGGGAACTATCTTAGATGTTGCTCTTTGTTATTTCCAGACAGAGTTTCAGAGGTCTCAATAGGGGAGAGTTGGGCATCCATTAAAAGTTTTTTCAACCCATTTCCATTCCACCCTTTCAGAGATCTTCGTTCAGAGACAGTGAACGGCAAAAAAAAAACACAGAATAAACTCAGCCCCTTAATGAAACAGCCAAAAGCCAAAAGTTCACCAGTATGGAAGAAAATGGACATGAACATTTTTCAGTCTCTACATTGATGTAGAGGTCACTGTGTGCCTTCTTGACCACCATTAAGGAGTTCAGGTCTAGGTTAGGTAGTCTGAGATGTACAATCCCAGAAATCTAAGCTTGACATCTTCACCTAAGCTCCACTGATGAAGTTTACGTTTATACAACTCTTTTATAGTTCATCTGCAGCTCTACCAGTACGACTCTAGAAACAAAAACATAATTTAATACAGAACCCGAATTGTATGTTAAAGTTTTTGGCTAAGCTCCTGTTGTTGGCCCATCTCTCGTCACATTTGGACCCCAACAGATGCTGATGTAAATGTAAGGCAGGCAGGAGCCAACCCCATGGTTGAGCAAGCAGGTGATTGGTTGGAAAATTAAGTGGCATAGCAATAGATTATCCTAGTAGAACTTTCTCTAGATGCTTTCCCTTTTCAATTGTATTTCTTGGTCTTCTTCTTGTTCATTAGCTTCAAAGTGGCACACCATTGATCTAGGTGCTGTACCTCATTTCTTTAGGCTGTCTCATCATTGCTGGTTAGATAAATAATATTGAATGATGGAAGTAAATATGTATGTAGACCAGAGAGTGGGCTGAGCATGCAGCCCTGAGGAACACCTGTTCCTAACAATTAATGTTAGTGAGAGAGTTTTTTCTAGAGTCTGATAACAGAGTGAGAAGCTAATGGCAATGTCTAAAAGCTTGGCTACCAGTTTGAAAGGGTCTATAACCATATACATCTAATACTAAAGTCAATTAAAAGCATCCTCACTGACTTAGGAGCTGCTATTTTTTTTCCAGTGGATCAGAAAAGAGAGCAATGCTAAGCAGAAGGACTTCTTTGGTTGACCTAATTAATAGGCCTTAAAGCTAACAGAAGGGGGTTAATCGTCGAGAGCAAGCAGGAGTTTAGCCAACAACAGGTTGATGGTGCCAGGAAGACTCCAGCCAGCTAGTTTTTGCAGATCCTGAAAAGTCGAGCTGTGATGACATTTGGCCCAGAAGACTAAAAAGCACAAAACCAGAGGAAGAACATATTTGATCATTTGTCAGAGTATGAAAGCAGTTAGGGTCATTAGTTATGCAGGATTCACTGGCTGACAGGGTGGTCTTTAGTAAGGGCTTGAAATCCGTGAAAGTTTGAAGCCCCTGCCACATGTGATGGGAGTCAGAGCTGTGCTGTAGTTGTGCTTATTCTATATTTATATACATTTTTTGCCTGAATAAAGGCAAATCATCACCTTTTTTCAACAGTGACTACATATAAGTGATGCTGGCCAATGAAGGCTTAGCATTAGCGTAGCTTGTAGCCAACCTAATTTACAGGGTTTCTGTTTAAACTCACTACACAAGCAGGCCCCTATGAAATACATTACATTTTTCAAAGGTTTTTTTTGTCAGATTTTAGGTTATTAGGTTTTTAATAGTGCTTTCAGGTGATTAAAAAATAATCAAGTTAATTACATGCTCTGTGACAAATGAATATAAATTAATAGCATTTAATCACATTTAAACTGTACAGTTCAATTAGCATATTAGCTTACTGGCGCTGCAAACAGCTAACTGGTGATGCTATCAGCTAACTGGCGATGCTAACAGCTAACTGGCAATGCTATCAGCCAACTGACGATGCTAACAGCTAACCCGTGATGCTATCAGCTTACTGCCGATGCTATCAGCTAACTGGTGATGCTATCAGCTAACTGCCAATACTACCAGCTAACTGCCAATGCTAACAGCTAACTGCCAATGCTAACAGCTAACTGCCAATGCTAACTGTTTTCTGAGATGAATTAACAGCTAGTGTTTAATAGCAGATGGACGGCACTTTATTATAAGATTAGTAGGTTCTAAAGTTTGATATGATATGTGGTTTATAGTGGGTTATAGTTTATAGTCTTTAGTTATTTACCTTAGAACATTGTAATGCAGCTAGCGACTTAATGCTAGCTAACAGCCTAACTCAGAAGTGAGGATTGGAGGGTGTTAGTTGTGATGCTAACTGTTTTCTAAGAATGATTAATGGCTGATGTTTGATATGAAAGTGGATTATGGTTATAGTTCAGTCCGGTCTTTAGTTATTTACCTCAGAACATTGTAATGCAGCTAGCGACTTAATGCTAGCTAACAGCCTAACTCAGGAGTGAGGATTGGAGGGTGTTAGCTTGGATGCTAACTGTTTTCTCAGCTGAATTAATGGCTGATGTTTGATATTAGAACAATGTTACTGTGCTGCTTAGATATGGTAAGATAATAAAATTTGTATTATGCCTCTATGTAACTCTATGTGATCTTCAGTTGACATGACATACATGATAGAACACCGGCAGCAGGCTACAGTGCTAGTCACTGCTGTTTTAGATTGTTTAATTCTGTATATTTCTGTGTTTACTGCTAAATTCTGATTTATTCCTCAATTCTGTGATTCTCTGTGTTTTCTGCATTGCGGAAATCATAGGGCACTGCTAAAATCATCATTAGTTGCAGCCCTAGAGGTCACTGTATTACCCAGTAATTACCCAGGTGTTGCACTGGATCCTTTGCAGGTAGATTTCCTCTTCCCTTTTAATTAATGGTAAATCCCCAGGTAAATGTGCACAGGTGTACGGGGCTTTAGCTGTAGCGGCTGTTGCTCAGCACCTGTGCTAAATGAATCAGCTGCATGCCGCATACTGTTTATTACTCTGCACTGTTACACGACGATGCTGTAAAACACATAAAGGGTAATGGCTTAATCTATGAAACACTGAAGCATTCAGATTTTACACACAGACACACACACACAGACACACACACACATGCACACTTTTAAAGGAAACAAACAGCGATTGTGTCTCTCCAGGGTACTGTTTCCTGCAGGTCCAGACGTGGCCTTCTCTTCCGGTGTAATCCAATTTGCGCCCTCATGATTGTGCCTGTTTTAGCTGGCCTCTCCTCTGGGTCCCTGTGTGTGTGTGTGTATATATGTGTGTGTGTGTGTGTGTGTGTGTGTTGGACTGATCTTCCACTGGAACTACAGGACCTCAAACTGACCTACAGACACACAGTGTACACACACTGACATGATTTCCACCCATTTAAATCAGAGTGCACACAAACCCACAGCAACACAAATAACATTGCCCATCCAGCAATTGTATTATAGCCAAACTAGCTGTATTTTTTCTAGGGAGTGTCAAATGTCACCGAAATCAGGACATTTCATCTTCTTCTGTCAGCTGTGTTTTCTGCCAAGACACTCTATTCTCTTTATTCTGTTCTCCTCCTGCCCCCATTACTCTGTCCCGTGTTTCTGTCTCTTTCTGTTAAGAGATAAGGGTTTAGAAACTCTCTTTCCTCTCTCGCTGTGTCTCTGTGATGCGCCGTGTCACATCGCAGATACGGATCTATACATTAGACTCTTACATTTCCATTATAGGCCATGTTCACATGGGTCAGATAGAGAACAGAACTCGTTCTGGTGCAAAGCAAAGCAAAGAAGTGGAATAAAAGAGTTTAATATCCATAAGAACCTTCACTACTCCACACTCTATTACTAGAAAATACAGTTCTGTTGCCTAAATGAAAATAATTTAATTATAGCACACATCTACTTTTAGTCAGATCAGCCAATCAGTCTTGAGTACAGACCTGTGTCACACAAAACTGGAAATGTGCGACTAGTTTCAGTTTTGTAAGGAAAGCAACACCTTTAACAATATGCAAGCAATTAATATAGAAATATAATATAGATAATATCGATATAGAGACCAAAGATTAGGTTGAACATTTTCAGGAACTGCTTTATTCCACAGTAAGTTGTTTATGCTGCTTAATCAAGGATTTAGGTTGATAGATAGAACGCATGGTGCTGATGTTTAATTTGTATTTTGCCTCTAATTTTCTCAGAAGATGAGGGAGAAAAACACAGATATGTCCCTGTAAAAGACAAAATTACAATTAGACCTTTTAAAGACTGTAGCCTCTTCGAAAAGAGCTTTTTCTAGAACTTTTTTTTCGCAACAAAGCACAATATAATGTAATATTTAATACAAATATAATTTACGTTTTCCTTATTCCAGTATTTTGCATTATTCACACCAATTTCAAAGCAGAAGAAAGAATGTATAAACGAAGAACAAAAAATATATATTATTATAGCCCTGACTAAATCATTAACACTGACCTTAACTCAGGCAAGTGAGACCTGCAGTTCTTTAAATGTTGTTGTGGGTTCTTTTGTGACCTCCTGGATGAGTTGTCCATGCCCTTTTGGAATAATTTCGGTTGGCCGGCCACTCCTGGGTGAACATTCCATGTTTTTTTTTTCCATTTGTGAATAACAGCTTTCATTTTGTTTTACTGGAGTCCCAAAGCCTTAGAAATAACCTTTTTTTAGACTGACAGTTGCCAATTACTGTTTCATTTCTTCAGATCGGGGCAACATGTGTTGTTTTTTGAAATCTTTTATCTGCTTCATATTGTCAGATTTTTTTTTGTGATTTCTTAATTCTATAGGTCTGGCAGTAACCAGGCCTTGGTTTTATTTTTGTTTTTTTCACAAAGGTCTAGTTTGGTTTGGATAGTTTTTGTCTCTTAATAAATGAAATCATTATTTAAAAATGTTTTTTTTTTATATATATATAGTTTACTCAGGTTCTATTTGTTTGACTTTTTAAACTCCACTATATATATGAACCATTAAACTGATGAAACACCTGGTTTTAGACCACAATAATTTATTTTCTCAACGGACAGTTCTGGTGGAAACAGGAGAGTTGAGGTGCACATTGAATTCTGCCGTGATTTGGGCAGCCTTGGTTTTATGTTTTTTGGATACAATCCGGGTTAGCACCCGAACATCCCTTTCAGACAGCTTCCTCTTACAGTGTCCACAGTTAATCCTGTTGGATGTGGTTCGTCCTTCTTGGTGGTACGCTGACATTACCCTGGATACCGTGGCTCTTGATACACAAGATCACAAAGACTTGCTGTCTGGTCACCGATGCGCCAGCAAGACGTGCACCAACAATTTGAACTCTTTTAAACTCTGGTATGTCACCCATAATGTTGTGTGTATTGTGATATTTGGAGCAAAACTGTGCTCTTACCCTGCTAAAATGTAGCGAATAGTGAGATTACTTTGTCCAGGAGAAGTAGTAAAGCAGTTCCATCACCGTTACTATCTTTGAGAATTCATTAGTAATTAGTAATGGATTACGTTTGTCCTGCCTCTGCTGCTGCTTATGATCGATTGGCTCCTGTGTGTGCTTGCAGTGTTTGACTGAATGTGGTGAACTTTGGTCCAGATTTTATCTGCCCTTCAGAGTTTTATGCCACTCCAGTGTCATAATGAGTTAGTGTTGTGATTAGCACAGGTGGGGTATGTGTGTGTAGAGGCAGAGAGAGGGATCTGCAGGGACTGCAGGCTGGGGTTCTGGTTCTGGTGGAGTTGGAGGTGCAGTGCTGGGGGGGTGGAGGCTGGGTAATTAAGTGCAGGGTGTGCTGGGTATTGGGAAACAGAGTGAAGCTGAGACACTCATTAGTAGTTGCTCCTGGGAGGTAGAACAGAGGCAGGATCATGTGAATATAATCTCCACTCTTCGATGAATTAGTTAGCTGAAGAATAGATACAAGCTGGCCGCTCTCCTGTGGCTCCGTCGGGCAGTGACCCCGCTCGGCTGTTGTCTGTCGTATTGTTGGTAAATTATGCTACAACACTGTTGAATTAAATTCAAAGTGAATTAAACTCGGGTTTATGCTTGCTGCTCCCTATTCATGCCCAGATTGTGACTAGTGACATGATGACGGAAATGGAACCTTGCCCTTAATTCACATGGCGATGCCGAGTCTCTCTGCCCTCAATGGAGAAGGAGGTGGAAGCAGTGAAGGCTGAAGAACACGTTGCCCATCTGGTCTACTTGTACAAAGACAGGTCATTGTTCATGTGCACACATTGGCACTGGGTTTATTCTAAGATTAAGTGATGTAGGTTCTATAGCAAATAAAACACAACAATAACACAAACGATAAAACCAAAGCTAAGCAAGCCTAAGAAGATAGTCGTAAAGAAAACTCCCACAAAGCTGAAGGAAGAAACCTTTAGAGGAACCAAGACTTTGAACCAACCCTGTGCACCACCACATATGTCTTTTTATGCACAGTTGTACTGATATAATCATACTAGTGGTAGATATGTAGTAAGAATAATAAATGTGATTATTATTGTTAAAGGAATAATCAGTTATAACAAAATGCCAATCTCTGCTACGCTAGTGGTGGTGACAATTACCTAGCTATGGTTAGCAACCTTAGTGAAGCTCAGTGATTACCTGTCCAGCAGAACAATTGGCTGCAGCACACTGTTTGCATGCTGTTGTGTTCTATAACCGGTAACCCTGAGTGTGGAAATGGTGAGCTGTCGGTGCTTAAAGTCAGCATGTTTACTTAATATCTGATTATACATCCTGATCATGTTATGAGTTACAACAGAAAATATCCTCCTTAATGGTCATATAAACCCACAAAGATACACTCTGCTAAAATAATAAAGAAGATAAGAATCTTGTTGTATTTGTAGCAGTATCATAACATTGGCATAACACTAACTCTGCTTTGTTATGGAACAGTATATATATATATATATATATATATATATATATATATATATATATTTTTTTTTTTATATATATCATTAATGTTGCAATAGCTTGCTTTTTTGATACCACTCATGTAAGATAAGATACGATGCAAAAAAAAAAGCTTGTCCTCCAAATTTAAGAGCACAGTTTCTGTTTTACTTGCTAAATTAAGCTTATTGAAAGAAAAAGCATGGCTCACAATATGAACTGTGCGGTAATATTTAAACATACCATAAATTGTGTTTATTTCCACCCATTGTTGCACAATGATTGTGCATTAAATCATGTATTAATAAGCTCTCTGTGGAGGATTTGATCATTTGTTTAAACAGAAGATCAACAATACATGTAATTTGAGCAGGGGAGCCTCGTAAAAAGCACTGCATACAGATGAATGGAAAGGCTCATCATTCAGCAGCCTCTCTCTTACTCCCTCTCTCTCTCTCTTTCTCCTTTTGTTGTTTTTCTTCCTCATGCAAACAGCAGCACGTGGGGATGGGCTGGGTATTGTGGGCACATCCTGCTGAATGGCAGTGTTGGTTTCTTGTGAGGTAGTGAAGCAGATAAGGGCTTGGTGTGTTGCTGCTGCTTCTGTTGCTGCTGCTGCTGCTGCTGGTTTTGGTTGGGGGAGGGAGTTGAGCGCTTGCTGGCATCTTTACGACGCTACATCTTAATGACAATGTCTCCCACTCCTGCCATTCTGGATGATGTGGTCGTGAAACAGGGCTGTGATCCGCCGCACCCAGGCCCCCACGTATTCACTCACCTCATCTCATCTCCTCTGCTCTCTGTTCTTCACTCGCACACTGCAGATGGAGCTGCTCTCTCGCTGTGAGATCGGTCTAGTGCGGCTCAGGGCCATCTTGTCATAAGGTTTCCAACCGCTGCCGAGCTGCCGAGCTGCCCGGCGCTGGTTATAATTCAGCATCCCTGGCGGATTGTCATCAGCTCAGCACCTGCAGAACGGCTGATGCAGTGCAGAGACACTGCGGCCCGGGCACAGCATCAGCATCAGCACCAGCATCAGCATCAGCCGTTAGACTTAGACTTAGACACTTAGACACTTGGACTCACTTCCTCAGAAAAAAGTGACAACCAATGATGAGTCTTACTTTGTAGCTGTGTATCAGTGATGTATGTATATGCTTCATTGCACAAAATGCCCATCTCTACAATGCTATTGGTGGTGATAAATTAGCCCTCTATGGTTAGCAACCTTACTGAAGTTTAGTGATTACCTGTCCAGCAGAATAATAGCCAGATTTCCCATTTTCATGGCTGCAGCACTCTGTTTGCGTGCTGTTGTGTTCTACACACGGTAGCCCTGAGTGTGGAAATGGGACTGGTGGAATGGCAGTGGGCAGATTTGGAGGCTAAATCCCACACAGATTACCGTGACGTACTGCACAGTTTTAAGAGCTGTTTATCTGATTATACATCCTGAACAAATGTGTAAATAATAATTCGAAGATATACATGGTGAGTTTCTCTTAATGCATGCAAAAAGTGCAGTGAGCAACTCTTAGACTCACACACTCACACAGAATATATTTAAAATATATTTAATATATATTGTGGGAAGTTCACTTGTCATCATGCATGTGGATTATGTATTTAATCACATTATAATAACATTGTTCTATTTTTCGCAACTGTCTATTTTGAAACTGTAGTTTTAAAATTGCAGTGCATACATATACTGTATATATTTGTTTATGTGGTTTCAGAAATCAACATTGACAAATATACAGCACCAGCCAAAAGTGATTAATATTTGTTTTTTATTTGTACTATTACTACATTGTATTAAATATTAAAGACTTGAAAACTATGAAGGAATACATATTGTCACACTTTTAGCCTTTGTATGTCTTGTGTGTTCCCTTTTCTGTTCCTTCTTTTTTCTTCCCCCATGTGCTCTCAGAGTTGTCACCTTATGTCTTGTTTGTAACCCTCCCTCACCCTCCCTGTATATATAAGCCACTTTGTTTCAGTGTTTCTTGTGGAGTCTTTTGTGCGCTACTATGCCACGTATGCTGTGTATCTTTTTGCATGCTTTGAATGCTTCTGTTAGGTCTGTAGGTTTTTGTTCTGCTTGTTATATGTTTCTTGTTTTCTTTGTAAATTTAAATTTGTTTATTCTTCTTAGTTTTGTTTTCTTAATCTAATTTTCTTTGTTTGGTTTTCCTTGTCCATTTTGTTTAGTTTTACTTTACTTTGTCTTGTTTATTTGCCTTTATATTTTGCTTTCTAAATTTGCTTTGGTTAATCTCGTTTGTTTAATTTATTTAACATTCATATTGTTTAATATATTATACATTTAGGTAATGATAATAAATCAAATTAATCAATAAGGATTGTTTTTTTGTGTTCGATCACAGAGCTGCTGTATTGTTCTCCAGTGTTCTGCCAGGACCAGCTGTTGACATTAGCAGTAATTATGCCATTTCCGGTTCTTTCTTGGCGTACTCTGTTTGCTCAGCTTCAGTGTTTTTTCTTTCCCTTCCGACGACTCTCCCATTTCCTGTGTGCTGTGTGGAGACAGGCTCGCTTCATGCCATCCTCCCGTCATACTCATCTGCCTCGGCGCACTGTCTCGCGGCCTGCGTGTCAAATGGATTACGGGGTAGAATGGGATTAAGCAAAGCAGTGTGAGAGTGTGACCGGCCATTATGACTGTTTCAATGCTAAATGCCTCCTTTACTGCATCCAGCTCGGAATCAGTGCAGCAGTGCAGAGGCTGCCTTTTGTTGATGCATACAGTGAAGGTTAAAATACACAGTCAACACACACCTAAACACAAATATACACACATATACAAACCTAAACACAAATATACACACACATTTACACAAATATACACACAAATATATACACATCTACACAAATATATACATATATATGCACAAAATACAAAAATATGCATACACATATGCACAAATATATACACATATGTGCACACACATATACACAGATATACACATACATGTCCATAAATATGCATACATATACACAAATATACACATTATATATACAAAATATGCAAATATACACAAATATGCTCACACATATACACAAATATGCACACATATACACAAATATACACATTACATATACAAAATATGCAAATATACACAAATATATACAAATATATACACAAATATACACTTACATAGATTATACAAATATACGCACAATATACACAAATATGCATACACATATACATAAACATATACTCAAATATATACACACATACATAAATATACACACAAACAAATATATGCAAATATACTTAAATATGTACAAATATATATACACATATACCCAAATAACACAGATATACACACGCACACACATACACAAATAGCACAAACATACACATACATATACACACACAAACACATGCATATACACAAGTACCTTGATGCCAGTATAGCTTTTTCATTCATCCTCTGCCTCCGTTTCTCCGTTTCTTCTGTTATAATCAGCTATTTATATGTCTGGATGGACGGCTTGTTTGGAGGGAGATCAGCTCCAATCTTTCTCTCCTTACTAAGAGATCAGTCCCAGTCATTTCCGAGACAGAGGAAATACATCTCATCTTTCAGCTATTCCAGAGATCTGTCTCCGACCAGTCAGATTCCTTTTTGTCTCCCTCCCATTCAGGAGCTATTAAAGGCTAATTATGCTCAGCATAAAGCACGGAGCGCACGGAGCGACATAGAGAAATAATAGCCTGCAGTAAAACGTCTTAATGCAGCCGCATTATTTATTACCACCATTCAAATGAATTATTCACATTTACAGATGTGTGCAGCATATGCCTTCAGAGAGTGGAACTCAGCTCCCTCACCTCTAATAAATATTTGTCATTTTTGTGATTTATGTTTGCAATTCTTTGCTTCATTCGTTTTTCCGTCGGACTTGCCGTCTTAATGCACAGGTAACGCTGCGTTCAGAACAGCTGGGGGTGTGTGAGTGGATGTGTGTGTGTAAGGCAGGGGTGGTCAACCTTTCAGACATAGAAAAAAAAAGACAGAAAAATCTTCATTACCACCAGGAGCCACATATATTTATATATTTATATATTTACACAAATAGGCACAAACTACTATAGCAAACACAGCCTTTTTTAACCTCCATTCTTACCTGTTGAGTAGATCTTGCATTTAGGCTTGTCACAATAATTGCAGTATTGATATATCGTACGATAAATGAACATGGCCTTAATCATTTTTGATAATCGTGATATCGTCTATTGTGTTTATTTGTATGTTTGTTCACATATATAACAGTGAACAGTATTTTAGCCAGCCATGCTTCAATAACTGTGAGCCATACACACAGTGTGGACTAAAGCAGGTGAAGAAATAAATATATAATTCCCAAACTAATTACAATAAATGATTATTTGTTGATATATGTTTGCTGTCTTTAAAAAAAGTGTAAAATTACTTTTTTATGTTATGATGTTATACTGTTATCATCATGTCAGAGGCATTTAATAGTCTTAAAACTACAAATATATTGTGTATCGCTATCATTTCTGGGACAATATATCGTCCACAAAAAAATCTTATCGTGTCAGCATTTACAAATATTTTGTTACATTCGCTGTGGCATTGTTTCTAAAAAGCTTCTGCAATGTCACAAGATTTATTTTAAACCAGTGTTGCTGGATTAATTGATGATGGGAGAGTCTGACCGCTGCACAAAGTCTTCTCCAGCAAATCCCAAAGATTCTCAATAATAGGTTAAGGTCTGGACTCTGTGGTGAACTCTCTCTCAATCCATGTGTGAAAATGATGATCTCATGCTCCCTGAACCCTGAACTCTTTCACAATTCCAGCCCCATGAATCCTGACATTGTCTTATCTTGGAATATGTCCGTCCCATCAGAGAAGAAAAAATCTATCCATTGATGGAATAACCTGGTCTATATATTCAATATATTCAGGTAGAGTCAGCTGACCTCATTCTTTACACACATACTGTTGCTGAACGTAGACCTGCAGACCAACTGCAGCATCAACCCCACATTATTTACTTACTTAAATCCAGGTGGTGCCAATTTTTTATAGCATATATACATTATGGGGGAGGAGACCTGACTAAATGACTAAGAGCATAATACTCATTCTGAGTCAGCAGAGCAACAGATAGAGCCTCTCATGTGTCTCATTAAAGACACTATCAGCTGTTCAGAGGAGGCAGGGCGTAAGGGCAGCTTTATAGAAAACTGCACCTAATGCAAACGCTGGTTTTATTAGCCTGGCCTTCAAGGAGATCACTATCATCGTACTGTTCTGAGGCCATAAGCAAAGGGATGGAGAGAGAGAGAGAGAGAGAGAGAGAGAGAGAGAGAAAGAGAGAGAGAGTCATATACACAAGCAGCATTTTAGTGCTGATTAAAACAATAAGGCATATAACATAAAATATAATAAGGAGTAATACATACAGTAGGATGTAGTAACTGAAGCAAACGGATGCATTAGATATACAGCGCCAGAAAAAAATAAGAGACAACTTCAGTTTCTCAGATTTTGCTATTTAAAGGTATACGTTTGAGTAAAATGAACATGGTTGTTTTATTCTATAAACTATGCACACCATTTCTAATAAAATATTGTCATTTTTTGCAGAAAATTAGAAATAACTGAAATAACAAAAAGATGCAGAGCTTTCAGACCTCAAATAATGCAAAGAAAGAGTTCAGAAATCAATATTTGGTGGAATAACCCTGCTTTTTAACCACAGTTTTCATGCATCTTGGCATGTTCTCCTCCACCAGTCTTACACACTGCTTTTGGATAACTTTATGCAACAATTCAAGTAGTTCAGCTTGGTCTAATGGCTTGTAATCATCCATCTTCCTCTTGATTATATTCCAAAGGTTTTCAATTTGGTAAAATCAAAGAAACACATTTTTTTAAGTGGTCTCTTATTTTTCTAGAGCTAATTATAGCTTCATTCTCTGAAGCCTCTCTTCTTCCTGTTATTATTATTTTAGAGAGTAAGAGACACAGCGAGAAAGTGAGAAATGGATGTTCTTATAGTTTATCCCTGCTAGTCGATGTCATTGCTCAAGAGGGCAGTTATTTTAGTAGCCCAGAGATTGGAGATTTATGCTGACATCTTGAAGAGGTTTAGAATAACCCTTCTGGTCTGTAGGCACATCTGATCGAGCTATGAACACGATGGTGCATACCATCCTCGCTTTAGCAAACGTCTGTTCTATTAATGTGGCAGATTGCGAGATTGGGACTGGTCTCGTTAGCCAGACTTTAGAATAACGTCACTCAGTCTGCTGTGCTTTTTTTGGTCAAGATGGTCAAGAAGTGCATGATGGGAAATTTGGAATTGGAGGTTGGTTTTGTGTGAATCCAGGATGGCTCCAACCCAATTTTACCCAATTTCAGAAGATAAATGAATGAATGAATGAATGAATCTGTATCGGTGGATGATGGTGAAAACTGTATTTCAATGAAAACAGACCAGTGAGAAACAAAATAAATGATCAAGCCCATTAGCAAACATGAGTGACACATGTTAGTCACTTTTTGAAGCCAAATAAAGAAATAACAATAGAGTGAGTGTTTTCAGTCTACCTCCTTATGGCTGACATGGGTGACAGAAGCTCAATTTCTTTTTGGTGAAGGAAATGAACAACAATTCAGTAAGTTAAATTCTGGTTCAGAACCTAATGGGCATTTTTTCTAAGTTTGACCTCCCATTAGTCCAAAATGCTACAATAATATCACTTCATACTTATGTCATTAATAGTATGGAATGTTTTCTTTAAGAATTTAATGATGTCATTTGATAACAGTCTGATTTTCTGGTTTTATAGGACTACAAATTCTGATTTATGCAAAACCGAATGTGCATTTTTCCTGGGTTTGACCTCCCATTACTCCAAAATGCTACAATAATATCACTTCATACTTATCATTACATGTCATTAATAGTATGGAATGTGTTCTTCAAGAATTTAATGATTTCATTTGATAACAGTCTGATTTTCTGGTTTTATAGGACTACAAATTCTGATTTATGCAAAACCGAATGGACATTTTTCCTGGGTTTGACCTCCCATTACTCCAAAATGCTACAGTAATATCACTTCATACTTACGTCATTAATAGTATGAAATGTGTTCTTCAAGAATGTAATGATGTCATTTTATAACAGTCTGATTTTCTGTTTTTTTTAGGACTACAAATTCTGATTTACACAAAACTAAATGGGCATTTTTCCTGGGTTTGACCTCCCATTACTCCAAAATGCTACAGTAATATCACTTCATACTTATGTCATTAATGGTATGGAATGTGTTCTTTAAGGATTTAATGATGTCATTTGATAACAGTCTGATTTTCTGGTTTTATAGGACTACAAATTCTGATTTACACAAAACCGAATGGGCATTTTTCCTGGGTTTGACCTCCCATTACTCCAAAATGCTACAGTAATATCACTTCATACTTATGTCATTAATAGTATGGAATGTGTTCTTTAAGGATTTAATGATGTCATTTGATAACAGTCTGATTTTCTGGTTTTATAGGACTACAAATTCTGATTTATGCAAAACCGAATGGACAAAATGCTACAGTAGTATCACTTGAAAGATATGCCATAAATACATGAGAATGAGTGTTATGAATTTAATGGTGTTATATGTTAAACCATTGATTTTATTTTGTTTTACTCCAAACTCTGGTCTATATACAACCAAAATAAGCTTTTAAAATATACTTTTCCTTTATTAACTATTTGTTTAATTCAAATTCTTGCAGTATTAGCAGTTGTACATAATGAATAGTACTAGCAATACTATTACTATTAGTGTTCTTCAATACTTCAGTGGTGTTATTTGACAATTATTAGATTTTCTTATTTTGTTGGAGTCTAAATTCTAGTCTATATACAAACAAATAGGCATTTTTGTCTAATTTTGCATTTTTTAAAGACATTATTGATGTCATTTTATATACTTTTATTTTCTTTATTTGTTTTTTAAATGATTGTCTATAAATAACGTGGATGGTGGATTTCAAAATTGCAGATACTTTACTTTAAAAGTACTAAGCAGTCTTCCAGTGAGGAAAAAGAAATCCTGTATAGAGGAAAAATTGATTATTGATTGGCAATCATTTTATAATCGCATCACTGACTCTGAATTGTAATCAGAATGAATCGTAAGGTAGCTAGAGATTTACACCATTAGTATAGACATTACCACCCGCAGTGGACAGCGTAGTGGATGCAAACAGACTCTGGCAGAAATCACATCTTTGGAGATATGGCTGACCCCTTTTCCTCTTTACATACAGTTGAGTTGTGGGATTTACACACAATATTAAATGCACTATATGTGTGTAGAACCCCTGCAGGCGTTGCACACAAAGCAGTGCAGTTATCAGATCAGCACTCAGCGATGGCAGATAGCTGCTAATTAGATGACATGGTGGAAAAAAAAGAAAGCATTTGAAATTCATCTCATGACAAGCCAATAGTTAATCAAAATGCTGTAAATAGGCTGAAATTTCATCATCAGGTGCCTGAACTCCTGACCTGCCCTGTGAACCACTTTCTACAGGGGACAGATCCAATCACACCCCTGCTGGGTTAAAGACAAATATAATTTAATTGTATATCCACATGCAAGACCCCCCATGTTGCTAGCTCACTCTCTCCATATATCTCTGTCTCTCTCTCTCTCTCTCTCTCTCTCTCTCACACACACACACAAGGCGTTTGTTTGATAAAATCCAGGCATGTTGAGTCATCCTTGACAGTGGGATCATTTTTTTCTCTACCTGACAGACAGAAAGGAGACACTAGCAGCAACACCTACACGCCGACATCCATCACAGATCTCATATTTTTATTCCTACTGTTTCTTTTTGTCCTATTTCCTATTTTCTTCTTTTCATGTTATAATCTAGGCACATTCTAAAACCCATTTTATTCAGCATTTTTATAGAACAAATCAAAACTGCAAAAAAGTACAGTACAGGTGTCAGGCTGGGCCGTATATATGGGTAAATAAATTTGAAGCTATTCTATACAGGATATCTCCAAAACAGCAACTTTACAGGAGAGAGAAAAAACCTTGTAAACCTTCAATGAAAGTCAATGTAAAAAGAGTTTATTCTAGGTAATTTTGAAGAGTTTCTATTGGTCCGTTCATCAAGAAAGTTTGACACAGTGTAAGAGACAGTGTGTCTGTTCAAATTATGTAGTAAACTAAAAAAAAAAAAAATGAAGATTTTTGTGTTTTTCATTGGACAACGGTGAAATACAGTTGCAGGAAAAAGTATGTGAACCCTTTGGGATTGCTTGGGATTGTTCATTAAATGTGTTCTAATCTTCATCTAAGTCACAACAATAGACAAACACGGTCTGCTTTAACTAATACCACACAAAAAAATGATATGTTTGTATGGTTTTATTGACCACAACATGTTAACATTCACAGTAGCTGGAGGAAACATGTGTATGTGAACCTTTTGGACCATTTCTCTTCATAAAACTTCAGTTTCAGTTCAGCCATATTCTTGGGATATCTGGTGTGAATCACACATACTTTTTTCTGCAACTGTATACAAAATATATATAGTGTAATACCATGTTATACTACAGTATCTGTGTGTGATTTATTTACCAAAAATAAAATGCACCACTCGTTTGCATGGAAATGATTTGGTTTCTGGAGAGACGACACACCCCATACTGTAATTATATCATAGAAACATTGCTATTAAAAGACCAGCATGAATGAACACTTAATTTCACTCACTAAAACAACATAATTCAGTACAGTTTGCTATATCAAAAAATACCATAAATAACAATTTGTAGATATTGATTATATGTACTATATTTGACCAGACATTTAGCATTTTAGGCCTTTGGACTTTTGGGTTTTGGGGGATTGCTATTTTAATGGCGCAGCTGCCTTGAAGTTTCTAACACTGCTCATTCATGCTGTAAATGTGCCCTAGCAGCTCATTTAGGGGAAAAGCAATGTTATTTTATTTAGTTTTCTTTTTATTGTTGATGTAAAAGTTGGGTTTGTGCACTGTGGCTCGTCCATGTGTGTGTTTGTGTGTGTATGTAAAGAGCGGGGTTTTACCTGTGTAGCTAAGTTAGTTATGGATGTCTGACTGTTGACTGAATACACCAGAAATTTACCTGAACACACCTCACTTCCAGACCACCACACCCATCAGCCCGTAGAATTATTCCATCCAGTAAACTTCATCGCTATTTTAATGGCGCATGTGGAAGGAGTGAAAACTGTGAAGACTGTTGGTGGGGTGTAAGATAGCACTGAGCATCGCGACGCTCTTTGCGCAGGGTGTATGATAGAGCCCGTGGTGAGCAGATAGATGCTGAGTGAGTGAGAGAGTGAGCTACACGAGCGTGTCCTCCCTGGCTGCACATCCCAGAGGGAACGCTGCACAGTGCTAATGGAAGAGTGCTGTCTGAACAGGACCTCCATCTCTATCTATCTCTCTCCCTTTCTCCTGTAGGTTTTGATGGTATGAGGCGTTCAGTGATGATAATTGGCTCAGATTCCCAGCTGCTTCCAGCGGCATTAAATATGAATAGGAGGCTCATGTAGGCTTGTCTAGACTGGAGGATTTATGGGTTGAGACTTATTCTTTCTTATGAAGTACCATCAGTCTGCCTCAGAGCAGCGTAATGAAGCAGGCCAGGTTCAGAACCGGCCGCAGTGCAGCGCAGGAACAGGAAGGAAGGCTCGGGAAAGCTCTGAAAGGTGATGGAAGAGTGCAGGTGATATTTCTCAGATGAATCACATGACGCCGTCTGTCAGGTGAAATTATGATTCATGTGAAATCAGCTGATGATGATCAGTGTCCAGGGATTTTTAGGTGCTGCGCAATTAGAACTCAGGGTGATTTATTGAAGATAATGGGTCCTATCTTGCACCCTGTGTGAGGCGCTTTGCGATGCTCATTGCTGTCTTACACCCCAACAACATTCTATTTTCATGCCTTGTGCCTGCATCGTTTTACCCTTTCGGACCTGAATTATGTTCCAGTGAAAAATACAAGAATGCTGTTTCATGATTGCGATTCTCACAAATGAAGACTCTAATAGTCAAAAAAAAAAAAAACTGTATAAAAATTTTATTCAATTAACTAAAAATTCAGTTGTTCAAAGTGTCAAATGTTCATTGCATTGGATGCCTGTGTTTAACATTTTATTTCACAAATCTTAATTAATTAAAATTAAAATTAACATGATAAAAGCGTTCTAAATCACAAAAAAATAGTACAAATTAGATCTTACTTTGCTTTATCAGCTGTAGTGTTGCCACACCTTGCCTGAGTTGGTGTTTTTTTCTGATGCGGTGGGCGGAGCTAAGCTACTGTAAATTTTTCATTGGCTTGTTTAATGTTTTATTCTGATGAACAATAGGCTTTAATCAGTGTTATTTGCAACAAAACATAAAAAAAGAAAACACATGCTGTCCATTGTAATGGACGCAGGGTCTGAAAGGGTTAAATAGCAGCAGTGCTTGTGAACATATCTACACTGATGAGTGTGAGGTGTGTTCAGGTAAATTTCTGGTGTATTGCTATCTTGGCAGCAGAAAACAGAGGTGCTCCACTGACTGATCAAAATCCTGACAACAGTTAACCATCAGATGTCCATAATTATCTTAGCTCTTCGTGCATACACCCCCACTCATAACACACACACAGCACAGCACAAAGACAACTTTTAGAATACCAATAAACAATACTAAATAAAATAACATTGCTGTCCCTGCAGGTCAGTTTCCTCTGCTGAGAAGAGTTAGACACGTCCAGGTAGCTGCGCTGTTAAAATAGCAATCCACCAAAGTTGACGTGCAAGAGCAGGCGAACAAGAACAAGAGCATAAAAGAGAGAGAAAGAGAGACAGGAAGGTTGAGAGCATGAAAGAGAGAGAAAAAGAGGGAGAGACGTGACATTCGCCCTGGCTGGATCCCTCTGCTGAGCCGTAGAGCCGTCTGCTCAAACTAGGACAAGTCACGATTGAAAGCTCCACTAACATATTTCAGCCCTCTTACAAAGACCCAATCCAGCTAAAGGCCTGCATGTGTCTGCGGTGCTGGCATAATCCAGCCCATTACAAAGAGAATGTGTGTGTGTGTCTATGTGTGTGTGTGTGTGTGTGTGTGTGTGTGTGTGACAGTGACTGGATGTGTGTGCATGTGGATGTGACGTTATGAAACCTTCCCCCACCGTCCTCAGCAGCGTCTGTGCAGGTTGAGTAACAGCAGAGCTCGGCCCTTTGTGGAAATGAAAGCGTGTTTATCCGTCGAGCCAGTTGTCCACTCTTGTCTGTGGCTGTAAAATATTCAGCTCTTGGTTTCTGGAGGTACAGAAGTGCACTTGTTGCAGACAGTGCCACAGTTACGCCGTCAGTCTGGCTCTATTCATCTGTAATGTCTCTGATTAGCAGCAGTCTGCTGGTTAGCTAGCAGCTCTACAGCTTATTCACTGATGAAACTACTGGCTTGTGAATTGATTCTGTGTGCATATACCTTGGATGTCTCAGTCTTTACTACCATTTAACACGACTAGTGTTTAATGGTGAATCCAACCAAAATATGACCCACTTTTCATATCCAAGGCTCTCATTGTTAGCATTGTCTCAGGTTTGCATCGTTTGCCATTCTTGGGCCCTATTTTAGTGATCTATAGGCGAGCCATTAGAAAAAATAATACTCCAGTAGATACAGATACAGCATTTTAGTACTTAAGTACAGTAGTGAAGTAAAAATAATAAAAAATAATCTAGTAGATACAGGTACAGCATTTAATACTCAAGTACAGTAGAGAAGTAAAAATAATACTCTAGAAGATACAAATACTACATTTTAGTACTTAAGTACAGTAGTAATGTGAAAATAATACTCCAGTAGAGTACAGATAGTTGAGTAAAAAAATACTCCAGTAGATACAGCATTTTAGTACTTAAGTACCGTAGTGAAGAAAAAATAATACTCCAGTAGATACAGATACAGCATTTTAGTAAATAATACTCCACTAGAGTAAAAAATACAGTATTTTAGTACTTAAGTACAGTAGTGAAGTAAAAATAATACTCAAGAAGGTACAGATACAGCAATTTGGTACTAAAGTACAGTAGTGAAGTAAAAATAATACTCCAGTAGATACAAATATAGCATTTTAGTACTTAAGCACAGTAGTGAAGTAAAAAACAAATACTCCAGTAGAGTACAGGTGCAGTATTTTAGTATTTAAGTACCAAAGTGAAGTAAAAAATAATACTCCAGTAGAAACAGGTATAGCATTTTAGTAATTAACTACAGTAATGAAGTAAAAAAATAATACTCCAGAAGATACAAATACAGCACTTTAGTACTTAAGTACAGTAGTGAGGTGAAAATAATACTCCAGTAGATACAGATAGTGGAGTAAAAATAATACTCCAGTAGATACAGATAAAGCATTGTAGTACTTAAGTACAGTAGTGAAGTAAAAATATAAATAATACTCCAGTAGATACAGATACAGCATTTTAGTACTTAAGTACAGTAGTGAAGTAAAAATAATTTTTCAGAAGATACAGATACAACATTTTAGTACTTAATACAGTAGTGAAGTAAAAAAAAAATACTCCAGTAGAGTACAGATGCAGTATTTTAGTATTTAAGTACCGTAGTGAAGTAAAAATATAAATAATACTCCAGTAGATACAGATACAGCATTTAGTACTCAAGTTCAGTAGTGAAGTAAAAATATAAATAATACTCGAGTGGATACAGTATTTTAGTACTTAAGTACAGTAGTAAAATAAAAAACGAATAATACTTCAGTAGATACAGATATAGCATTTTAGTACTTAAGTACAGTACAGAAGGGGTTCTATGTTTTCTATACATCTCTGCTTATAACTGTTTAATTGAATTGTTTTTGTGTAGCTACAAAATCTCAAAATGCACAGGAAGCCACCATCCAAGACTGGAGTTCCAGTCAGAATAATTGTAATATTAAGCTATTTTTGACTAAAGACGCCACTAAGGAAGTTATAGCACAGTGTGCTCTGACAGCGTATGCAGTATAGAACGGTAGAGAAACTGCTCTAGAGAAACCAACCAATCACCAGCTTTCTCTTGGCTTAACCTGCCTGCTGGAGAGGCTCCTGAAGGACTTCTGCTCTGAGGCCTTCCCACTCTTCTCTCATACATCCTCACTGAATAGCTGTACCAGCACTGAAATCAGCTGTAGCTTAGATTTGTTTTCAGGCTGCTGCATTTTGCACCAGTGAACTGGAATGAGCTCTCCTCCCATTTTAGCATAAAGGGAACATGATTCAAATGCAGGTCAGTAATTTTTTAGAGTGATAAACACTGGATTTATACTGCGTTTCATTTAACTCTGGAAATGACCTCACATCAAAGTGAAAGCATTCCAGTTGAATAAAAAGTGTTTAGTCAGTTGGACAGTTATTTACCATTGTTTTATGGCAAATTCTGAATAATATATATATATATATATTACACTACTTGTGTCCCAGGTTAGTATTTTTCCGAATCCCATGAAAACACATCAACAGATCCACAGGGCTACAAAATGAGTATTATGGGCTGTGGGATGACTGCAGCACTGCAGTCCTGGATATGTTCTACAGAAGGACTAAATGGGCAGTGGAGCAGAGGGAAGGCAGTAGGGTAGTTCTGGGGTTTTTGGAGCGTTCTGTAGAGGGTTTGTCTGATTTTAGAGCGAATAGTAATGTTTTAGTTAATGCATCCAGACGCCCACGTCATTAACAGAGAGTCTTCTGCTGCTACAGGCACTCAGAGAAATACATGACCTCCTCTCTTTGCCTGTAGTGAGTAAGTGTGTGCGTGCTAGTGTGTGTATATATTGTACAGTATAAAAGGAAGTGGCTACAGATTTGTATTAGCAGGTGGTTGGGTATATAAGGAAATGCCTACTTATATATTTCACCTGAGAATGGTGAGGAAACTCATTAGAGGACAAACTCTACCCATCACCTTCTAGCTACAGCAACCCTAATCACAGCCATCCCTGCATCTGTAACTCATCCCTCCCTCCCAACCTACCTCCCCCGTCATCCTGCCCCCACCCCCACACACTAGGAGCACACGGCTGCATGCTCATAAGCCTGCTTGTTTCATGCAGACTCATGGTCTGGGAGCAAATTGTTTATTGGTTTAATTATTTTTTTTTTCCAAAGCTTCCACCTGGAAGAAGGTTCTCCATACAGTATGTCTCACAGCAGGGTCTGGAGGAATTACCCTCCCCCCTTTTTATTGAGGCTGTATCAATTATTACATAATAGGGCCATCATCGCGATGTGCGCATGCGCATGCGCAGTAGTCACACCGCAGGATGTGTGATGTCACTTCACGCCATGTTGCATGTTTTGATTCTTGACACAAGAAGAAAATACACAGCGCTGTCTCTGTGTCTGTGTAAGTGACAGGCTGCTGCTGCCTGAAAAGTGTAAGGGAAAGTGGGAGTGCGAGGGGGGGCAGAAGTAAATAAGAGGTAACCGCATGGCCTCCATCCACATAGTTGGAAATGTCGAAAGCTGTGCACCTCAGTCCAGCACAGTTTTGCATAGATATTTCCAGTTGTATACCTTTTAAAAAGCAATTTAAATGCCTGATTAAAAGGGCTGTTTTCCTCGGGTTTTCAGTGCTCGGTTCTGACTCATAGGCCTTCCATTGTTTAATATCGATATATATATATCATTGAAAAAATAAAATTTGCAATGTAAAATTTTCTAATATCGTGCAGCCCTATTACATAATCTGCACATTGTACAATGTAGGGATATGATCCTAATTTTTTGCTGGTCTTTACACACATTTCTGGTTAACTATGTGTGCATTTCTGTACTTTGTGAACTTATCCTGCGCAACAGAGGGAACTCTTGCTCTTCCTTTCCTGGGGCGTTCCTGATGAGTGCCAGTTCCATCATCATAACATTTTTGATGGTCTTTTCAGGGACTGCACTGGAAGATACTTTTTCAAAGTTCTTAAAGTTATTTTTATTCTTTACTTTGTTGAGTAGTTCTTGCCATAATATGGATTAGAACTTTATTCCAATAGGGCTATTCACTGTATATCAGGGGTATTTAACTAGAATTTAGTATGGTGCAGTTGGTGCACATTTTGTACCATTTTAACTTGTGTATTGATTCAGTGCTATATCCTGTATACTCCCTATTTCCTTATAAAGGCGTTTTTCCCGGCCGTGTCCCAATTCACTAGCCGGGGCAGAGGTCTGCACAGATCTGATTGGCAAAGGAGAGCGTTTGGTGATTTTACACCACATGTGATTGGTCTGTGAGTTTACTGTGCCGCAAAGCATGTGTACCGTAAACACAAGAACATTTCTGCCGTCAGAATTACATCCTTTTCCGCATTGTACAACGTCTGGTTCCGGACCCGGACCACGGCCCACCTGTTAGTGACCCCTGCTGTAAATCAAATAAATAAATAAAGCCAAAACACCTTTGGCCATAAGTCTGATTTATCATTTATCATTTATCATATACCTTTGCTTGCTGTAAGTTTGTCATAAAGCCAGTATCCTTAAAGGCATATCCACATGAAATAAAGGGAAAATATAGGTAAAATAAAAATATGATGTTACTATAGATAGCATTGTTACTACATTTGTCCATAAGGACTAAGGACACAAGGTCTCTCTCTTTCTCTCTCTCTTTCTCTCTCTCAGTCCGAGTCTGTGAGAGGAACAGATCAGTTTGTCCAGGTTCATGTCTTCAGTTGTCCTGCATCAGTCAGGCTTGGCAACTTCATACATTATTTAGCTGTGATTGAATTTTGATGAGCACAAACTCCCAGTCTCTCTCTCTCTCTCTCTCTCTCTCTTTCTCTCTCTCTCTTTTTTTTCTCTCTCTCTCTCTTTCAGGCTGTGGTGTGTGTACTGCTCTTCTCAGAAGATTAATATCCAGGGGGTTGTGATGTATGTTGAGTGAGATGGTCTGGGATTGCGTGAGTTAGAGTGTGTGTGGTCTCTGCCTGACAGGGGCACTTAAAACCTGTTGTTGAGTGGTGTGTGAGTGTATGTCAAGATATTTCGCCTCGGGGTGTGAGTGTGTGTATGTGTGTATTTGTGTGTGTGTGAGTGTGTGTGTGTGTAATCCCCAGTGTGTTTCGTGGTAGGGTTGAAGAAACTCCACTCCAGCTGTAACCCAATGGGAGGTGACCTCACTAGTGACTTTCTGCCTCCCCCCACCCCCTTCTCTCTCTCTCTCTCTCTCTCTCTCTGTTTCTGCTAATCCCTCTCTTCCCCCCTCAGCTCAAATAAACTGTCATTCCTGGGCTTTAGAACGGGATTTGCTGGGTGGTGCCAATTTAATGCCTCCTCCTCCGTGTGTGTCCTGCTGGGCTTCAGTGGCCTCTGGATGTGCTGGACACCGCTCTGCCTTCATCTCCTCTCATCAGTTCTCCACACTCACACCTTCACAATCACAGAGCACGACTGTGGAGGGAGGAGAAGACCTGTGTGAGAGAGTTCCACACACTTATACTATCTTTATTGTAATAAATAATATTTTTTTTATTTCCAAAATAGTCATGTGGAGTAGTGCTGGGCGATTTTCACAAGTAATTCGGTTCATTCGAATTACAGTTTTAATATAAAAAGCGAGTAATCGCAATTTTACATCTTTACATACAGACATACATGGCTTTTTGATCTAAAATATACAAAAAAATGCTCATTTCTGAAGTGTTTATCAATGTTACTTTGGTTACTGCCGCCTCCCACAGACTAACGTGCGCATATTATTTTTTTTTTTAAACCAATCTGCTCAGTCTGAGGACTGAGCTCGTACAGAAAAAAGTCCCAGCACTTTTGACACAGACACCCACAGTGTGTGTGTGTAATGAGTGTGGGTGTATGCATCAATAGATAAGATATTTATTAATTACGTCTGATGGTTGACTGTTGTCAGGGTTTAAATCAGTCAGTGGTGCAACTGTGTTTTCCATTGCCAAGATGGCAATACCCCAGAAATTTACCTGAACACACCTCACGCTCATCAGTGTTGCTATTTAACTCTTT
Organism: Astyanax mexicanus; assembly: GCF_023375975.1. Lineage (NCBI taxonomy): Eukaryota > Metazoa > Chordata > Actinopteri > Characiformes > Acestrorhamphidae > Astyanax > Astyanax mexicanus. Next base: position 9,729,607 of record NC_064418.1, on the reverse strand, counting down.
CAGACCCTGCGTCCATTACAACAGACAGCATTTGTTTTCTTTTTTTTATGATTACTTGCAAATAACACTAATTAAAGCCTATTGTCCATCAGAATAAAACATTAAAGAAGCCAATGAAAAATTAACAGTAGCTTGGTGGGAAAAAATAAAGAGACTGGGCATTCTCTATGGCCTCACCGTTATTAATACCAATAATAATAACAATGAATCTTCATTATAACTGTTTTGTTTTTTTGGGATGGAATGTTGTAACAGGGCTCAAGCTCTTTTATTAAATCCTTGAAACCAGGGTTTTCTCCTACTGTCATTATGAGAGGCTCCATCTTTTGGATCTAGTAAAGAGCTGCTTTAGCAGCAGTGGAGCTGGATGAAGTGAAACACATCGTTCTGTGTGCTGTTTGTTTATTCAGGGGCGTTTAAGGAAAGTGAGGTAAGGACAGATGACTGTGGAGACAGCCGTGGAGAGAGATGGAGATTAGAGGGGAAGTGATGGATGAATGTGATGCAGAGTTCTGAGGTGGAAGGCGTGGGGGGAGTGGTTGAAGAGTGAGGAGAGGCTGGAGGAGAAGTGTGTAAGAACACAGCAGGGGAAAGTAAGGGAAGTTGACGTTCAAAAGAAAAGGAATAAGTGAAGACTGGGATGGATAGGTGTGGCAGTAGATCCACTTTACCTCCTTCCTGCTGTCTCTCACACACATACAGTACATATTATACTTACTGAACACACACACACACACACTATACATCTATACATAATGAGGACTAGGGCTGGGTAGTATTGTAAAAAAAATAATTCAACATTCAAATGTATGAGCAATTTATTAGTTTTTCAGTTCTACACCTATACCTAAACCTGTCAAACCGCTAACTATCCTAATCCTAATACTAACCATCCTAATCCTAAACCTAACCCTAACTTTAAACCAGCTAACACTAATCATATCCTAATGCTAACCATCCTAATCCTAATGCTAATGCAAACCATCCTAATCCTAATCCTAATTCTAACCATCCTAATCCTAATTCTAACCATCCTAACCCTAATCTTAATTTTAACCATCCTTATACTAACCGTCCTAATCCTAAACCTAACCCTAACTTTAAACCAGTTAACACTAATCATATCCCTAATGCTAACCATCCTAATCCTAATTCTAATGCTAACCATCCTAATCCAATCCTAATTCTAACCATCCGAATCCTAATCCTAATTCTAACCATCCTAATCCTAATTCTAACCATCCTACTCCTAATCCTAATTCTAACCATCCTAATCCTAATCCTAATTCTAACCATCCTAATCCTAAAAACAATCCTAATTTGACCTGTTTGAACACTAATCCTAAATTTAACCCTAAATAACTAAATAACTCAATTTAACTTTACTTATCCTAACAATATTACCAACTTTAAACCAGCTAACACTAAACATAACCCTAGCCATAACGTTATTAATCCTAACATTAATACCAACTTTAAACCAGCTAACACTAAACATAACCCTAGCCATAACGTTATTAATCCTAACATTAATACCAACTTTAAACCAGCTAACACTAAACATAACCCTAGCCATAACGTTATTAATCCTAACATTAATACCAACTTTAAACCAGCTAACACTAAACATAACCCTAGCCATAACTTTATTATTCTTAACTTTAATACTAATTATAAACCTGCCAACAATAATCATAAGCCTGGCTATAAATGCACTAATCCTAAAGCCAACCCTAATCTTAAACCTGCCAACACCAATCTTAATATCCTAATATAACCCTAACTTCACTAATAATAATATGAATCCTAACTTTAAACTGGCTAGCACCAATCATATCCCTAGCCATACCTTTATTAATCCTAATATTACTCTTAACTTTCAACCAGCAAACACTAGTCATATACCTAACCCTAACTTTTCTAATTCTATCATTAATCCTGGCTTTAAACTAGCTAAAACTAATCGTAAGCCAAGCAATACTTTTTTAATCCTAACATAAATACTAATTATAAACCTGCAAACACTAAACATAAGCCTGGCCATAAATGTATCAATCCTTAAAAACAATCCTAACCTTAAACCTGCCAACACTAATGTAAACACCAATAATTATCACCACCCTAACATTACTAATCTTAATACTAAACCTAACTAATCTTAATCCTACACCTTCTATCTCTGAACCCAAGTCTAACTTTCAAAAAACCTAACTTTTTTAATCATGAATCTAAACCCCATGTTTAACCTAATCTTAATTTAACCATAACCTAAACCTGTTGCTAACTTTTACCTATACCAAGCCCTAGAACCTAAAACCTCAGTATCTAAAAGCTAATCCTTTTCTGCAGTTTCTAGTTGAATTAGTGTTGAAGACAGCCTGTTTAGAAGTGAGGGCCAGAACAAATCAAACTTAGACTTACATTTTTATATTGTTCTAACACTATTGGGACATTTGGTCCTCACAGTGATATCTTGTAAAGATAGTAGTACAAGAGCACTCACACACACACATACTCTTTTAGGAGTCCTACAAAGATCAATCATGACAATGATCCAAAAAAAGGTGGGATACGATCAATGGCGCTATTGATGTTGATGCTTCTTAAAGTGGCTGTGAAGGCTGATGGAGTGTTTACACGTTATTTTTCTTCTTGGGATAGGCATGGCTACCAGTGCAATCAGGCCAGCAGATAGATTTGCCTACAGATATTCAGGGCTGGACTGAAGCTGTAGAGTCTGATTATCTACAGAATCCTGTGCTGCTGTTTTGTAGGTGGACAGGTGCTGAATTTCACACCTGCAGATAATACATGCCAGTCATGTAAAAATGACTGGCATTGTGTTTTTTGGATTGTGTATTTTAGATTGTGTATTTTGGATTGTGGCAGAGCTTAAAATCACTGAGATACTCTGGTAACAATTACATTACTCCACCGTTAATGGTTTAACCCTTTCAGGCACTCACAGAGAATGTGTTTTAAGATTGACTGATAGGAATAAGTTCAAAACCATTAAACATAACCAGATTTGGTCTGGTTTGGTTTGATTTGTTTAGGTGCAGGGTCATCGAAGGTCATTTCTGAAGTGTTTTCTTAGTGTATCTCAATTTAGTGACAGGATCCTTTGAAGAATGCGGTCGACAAACGCGTAGCCATCAATGAGGCCAAATCAAAATTTTATGGTTTACTCTATGACCAAATTCTTATTATTTGAAATATTTCCCTTTCCTTTAAGTTGGAAACTGCCATTCCTTTTACCATCATCCTCGCTGGTGCACACTGAATTAATATTTTGGAATATACCTGCCAGTAAAGGAACGACCCACTGGAGTAATGGGTGCATTACTCAGCCATATATAAAGGAGCCTTCTAAATGGAGTGGCTAGGTAGTCTGGCAAGCTGTGACCAATCACCAATTCGAATGCGCTCTCTATAGGATGCAACCCCTACACTGGGATTCACCTCTTGAGTAACCTTTGTGTAATAAGTGGTATTAACTATGTAAGATGTGTTTTTTTATTAATTTTATTTAATTTTATTACATTTTATTTAAGTTTTTCATGCTTGAGGGTCATATAGATTGGTTTATGTGGGAAAAAAAATGCATAAAATAAAATATTGGGGCTCATCATCAAAACATCAGGGCCAACAGGCCAGACTGAACGTTTTAAATAACGCTAAATAAACGTTTAATATGACGTTTAAATAACGTTGTCCCCAGGAAACATAAAAAAAGAATTAACATAATGAAAAAGTTTTTCCTCTACGTTTCCTTATTGAAAACCATGTCTCAAAGCAGTGCTGCACAATATATTCTTTTAGCATCAATTGTGCAATATACACAAATACACATATACACTTCACTGTGGCATTGTTTCGATAAGCTTCTGCATTGTCACAAGATTTATTTCAATCCAGTGCTGCATTAATTTAATTTTTCACCAAGATCTTTCAGCAGCACTGATGATGGTAGAGTCTGACCACTGCACAAAGCAGCTCTTCTCCATCCAGCACATCCCAAAGATTCTCAATGAGGTTAAGATCTGGACTCTGTGGTGAACTCTCTCTCAATCCATGTGTGAAAATGATGATCTCATGCTCCCTGAACCCTGAACTCTTTCACAATTCCAGCCCCATGAATCCTGGTATTGTTCATCTTGGAATATGGCCGTGCTGATATCAGTGAAGAAAAAATCCATTGATGGAATAACCTGGTCTGTATTCAATATATTCAGGTAGTCAGCTGACCTCATTCTTTCAGCACATACTGTTGCTGAACCTAAACTTGCAGATCAACTGCAGCATCAACCCCACATCATTTACTTACTTAAATCCAAGTGGCAACTTTTTTAGGGGCAGGCAGTGTGTTTTACATGACGATATCTACCAGATTAACACACACTATACACAGTACCATTTGTTGTACCCTAATCATTGTTACACAGATTGCACTATTAATATTGTCATAATGTGACATGTTGGATGATTGGAATTTCTTTCTTGTACTGTATTTGTAATATTGGATTTTTTTTTAGCTTTTCTTATATTGTGCAAATCCAGCCTCAAAGGGTTAAACGGCATTTTTAAATATTTATAAAGCTCAATCTGAAAAATGGCAGCGATGGAAAACAAGAAACATTTGTGGGCGGAAAATGGACAGATCATTTATGTCATTTATGATCAAAATTAGGGAAAAACGCATGAGCTGTTAACATGGCACTCAGCGAACGTCCTGCACACTATAACTCCCATTATCATGACAGGCAGCACACACACACATACACACACACACACACACACGCACACACTTACATGCAATTTGAGGTGTCAATGGTACTTGAGGCACACAATTTCACATCTGAATTGGGTGAGTCATTTCATTCATCAAAGGAGCATTCTGCTTCATTTGTATTGTCTTGTGTGCTTTGATTTGGCTTTTGTCTGAGAATACAGTTATTATAATCTCCACTCGGAGAGATTTGCTGTTTAAGTTCACTTTTATCCGCAGATTTGGCTAAACTTGAAATGGAGATGCTTGTTGATATGGTTGGTGTGCTGATACCCATACTGTATTAATAATGGTTTTGTGTGTGTGTGTGTGTGTAATCAATATTCAAATCTGTATATTTGAATTCCTGTGTTCATTGATATTGAAATTCTTATGATGAGGAGCATCACTGTCAGTATACAAACAGGGATAACAAAATGTACATTCAGCACGGAGATAAAGTGTTTCTTTGTTACGTGTATCACTTTCAGAAGGCCTGTTATCATGATGTGAATTACAATTTTTTGATGATACCAGATCAGCATGCCTTAAATAAAACAGCTGCTATACTATGGCCAGCCATATCTACCACCAGATCTACCCCAAATAAAAACGTGTAGGATGCTATTTGATATTTGATGCATTATCATAGCACACCACACCATTAACCTTTATCTTCCTTTTGAATAGCACTGCAATCTGACCCCTCCTTCTGTGTGTAAATTCTAATTTCCACTAGCTCTCCTTATGGGATTTGCAATAATAACTTTTTTTTTTTTTTTTTGCGAGAGAGATAATGGAGAGGAGAAAATGATCCTAAACTCCCAAACTGTAGTCATTTCATAATTGTTGTTCATTATTGTTTTTGTTTTCAAATTTGTTAATGTGTAACTTGCAAGCAAAATTTTATACGATGCCACCAAAGCCACCAAAAAAAAAGTCACACATTTTGTTATTTTGTTGGACCGGCTTTAGCTTTTATTTCAATCCAGTGTTGCATTAATTTTTCTCCAAGATCTTGCAGCATTGATGATGGTAGATGGTAGATGGTAGAGCAACCCCACATCATTTACTCAGTTACATCCAAGTGGTGACTTATTTTTTGTCCAGACAGAAAAGGGTTCCTTTAAATGAGAAAGGTTCCCTTAAATGAGCAGGAAATACCAAATTCCATTATAGTGGGGGATTATTAAAAAGTGCTTTAAATGAAATGTGGGAACTTGATTTGTAACCAAGCATTATACACTATATTGCTATTATTTGGGTGATTAAAGTGCTTCTGTTTATGTACAGTAAGCTAATGCCGGCCAACAGTGCTACACTGAGGAATCGCTAACTGTTAGCCTATAAGCCAGGGAGATATACTCACCTCTGAATGGCAAAAGAGCTAGCTCTAGCGCTTAGTGCGGTTAGTGGCTAATGCTAATGCTGCTTCAGCAGTGTTAGCCGGGATTAGCAGCAGGCTACAGGCTGATAACACCCACCCCTGAACGGCGAAAGAGCTAATACTTAGCATGGTTAGTTGCTAATGCTAATACTGCTGGAGAACTAAAATGAAACTCCCTTATACTGAAGTAACTTTACTGCTCCTTACAACCTGACTGTTAAAATTCATACATAAGGCGCACTGATGATTTTTCGTCAAATTAAAGGATTATAAGTGCATATTCTAGCGTGAAAAACACAGTAAAAAAAAAAAGCTGTGTGTTGCATTTTACTTTATATATGTGCTGCTGTGTATACTATGCTTAGAAAACGTCGAAAGAGTTGAAAAAAAGTAGTAAAGTTTTACTTGTATTGTTTAGACTGATGGTAGGTGGGTAAATGAATGCAAATGTATTGTTGTGCTGTTTTTTTTATTTTGTGTTAACCCCCTGGTGCTGATGTCTGCTTGAGCGCATATATAAAATTCTATGTATGTAACCGCACACAAGTGTAGTCCATCTGTATGCATCAGTCTCACACTTTCAACAGGTGTGTGTACGAGTGTGTGTGTGTGTGTGTGTGCGTGTGTGTGTGTGTGTGTGTGTGTGTGAGCATTTGTTTACCCTCTCTGGTGCAAAACTGTGTTGACAGTGTTTGAGGAGCAGTGGAGGAGAGCCTGAGGGGAGGCGGTGTGTTCTCACTATGAGGACTGACAGTAAAACAAAATGAAGAAAGGCAGGCCGCTCACCTAGACATTAGCCTCCGCTGCCCAGGGCTAGAAACGTGGAGGTGTGTGTGTGTGTGTGTGTGTGTGTGTGTGTGAGTGTGTGTGGGGTGGTAAGTGTCAGGTTTATTGTTTATTGTTTATTCATGTGCCCATTAGCTGTCGCCTGGAGACCATTATTCTTTGCGCATCTACTCTCTCTGTGCGCCTGCTTTAGAGATAGTATTCCTGCAAGAGAGAGAGAAAGAGAGAGAAAGAGAGAGAGAAAGAGAGAGAGAGAGAGAGAGAGAGAGAGAGAGAGAGAGAGAGAGAGATACTGTGATTCCTAACCTGAAAGTTCATGTCTATACTAGGGCTGGACGATCCAGTTTTTACAATATGGTTCTAATATTCATATTAAGAATTAAAGGAGACTTTATATTCATTTGCATCACATGTAGTATCTATGTAAGGTGGAACGAAATTGAGTTCTCATGGTCCAGTTTCAAACTAAACAAGAACAATTATTATTTAAGATTAGAAAATAAAAAAAGAATAAAATAGATAAACTAGATTAAAATAAAATAAAAATAAATATGAAATAAAAATAAAAAGTGCAATAAACAATAAACTCCGAGTGGTCCCGAGGTCTAAAGCGCTGCCACTATGATCGGGAAAATCCCTGGTTCAAATCCCGTTCATGTAGCTTACCATCAGCTGCCGGAGCCCTGAGAGAGCACAATTGGACTTGCTCTCTCTGGGTGAGTAGATGGCGCTCTCTTCCCACATCACTCCAAAGCATGGGCGTGGTAGTGGGGGGAAAAGTGGACCTGACTACACAGGGCCCGAGTAAAAAGAGGGGCCCATGAAAATCCACGTTCATTGTGTACTGGCATGGACAGGGGCCCACTGACATTGAGAGTGTTGAGGGCCCAGAATTTGCTGCTACGCCCCTGCTCCAAAGGGTGATGTTGATCAGCACAAGGCGTCTGTGAGCTGATGTATCAGAACCGAGTTGCTGTGCTTTCCTCCGAGTGCACTGTGATGCTACTCATCAATGCTGCATCATCAGCAGCAGTTTGGAAAGAGGTGGAGTCTGACTTCACATGTATCAGAGGAGGCATGTGTTAGTCTTCACCCTCCTGGTGTTCACTAGGGGCACTACTAGTGATAGGGGGAGTCCTAATGAGTGGGCTGGGTAATTGGCCTTGTAAATTAGGGAGAGTCATGATAAATATATTTTATTGAAAAATATACTCTCCCAAATATAATTGAAAAAAAAAACTTATTTTTACAGTTAAATCATTCAAGCTTCCAGTTGACTGCAGCATGTAAACCCAGCTGTTTTAAATCGGAAATAAACGAATGAAAAGTAAACACATGTAACTATACATTAAAATGCAAATGTGCATAAACATGTCTGATACATATGTATAACTGTACATTATACGTTAGGAATGCCTAATGGACTGTCTATGGCCCAATTACAGTGTCCCTAATCCTGTTTTGAATTGTCAGTAAAAGTTTATTAAAACTAAAAAAAAAAAAAACATTTAAACAAGGCTGAAAAACAATCTTACATTTGTTTATTTATGAATAAGAAGAAATATGAATAAAGATTGTATGTTGTGCAGAGGACTAAAATACTACTGTGTTCTACAGCAGTAATAAAGTGCATTTTTAGGCTAAATCACATTAAATCATAACCAGAGCAGAAGAAGCATAAAAATCTGATTGTGGCCTTTTAATATATTTGTTTTTTATATTTGTATTGGTTTGTTTTCTGTTTTTTTCATATAGGCCTGTGTATAGTTACATTGCTGCAATATATTTTCTAATCTGAAGCCATAGCACTGCTTCAGTCTGCTGATGTAATAAAATGACTACATTCAGCGATCTCTCTATCTCTCTTTCTCTCTCTCTCTCTCTGCCTCTCTCTCTCTCTCTCTCTACCTATCTATCTCTCTCTCTCTCTCTCTCTCTCTCTCTGCCTCTCTCTCTCTACCTATCTCTCTCTCTCTCTCTCTCTCTGCCTCTCTCTCTCTCTCTCTCTACCTATCTATCTCTCTCTCTCTCTCTCTCTCTCTCTGCCTCTCTCTCTCTACCTATCTCTCTCTCTCTCTCTCTCTCTGCCTCTCTCTCTCGTTCGCCCCCCCCCCCCCCCCTCCCCGGTTCGGTTTATGTGTGTGTCTGGGTCGAGAGAGATTTGAGAGAGGGAGAGAGAGAGGAAGTGTGGCGTTGCCATAGTAACAGGTCTCTGTCGTATGGCGGTGCATCTCTGTGTCCATTGTCCTCTGCTCACTGGCTTTTCCTTCAGCATCCAAGGATGCTGCTGTCTTTGTCCTGAGTGCGCCTGTGTCTCTGCATCTGTATCTGTATATGTGTGTGTCTTCCTGTTTGTCTGTCTGTATATATATATATATATATATATATATATATATATATATATATATATATATATATATATAGCTCTGTGTGTCTTCCTGTGTGTGTGTTAGTGTATACGTGGAAGTGTGTGTGTGTATATGTATAATAAGTGTGTATATTCGATTGTATAACCCTCCATGCCTTTGTTGTTGATTATCCTGGCTGGCTAGTGGCTGCTGCCAGTGCACGTGCAGTGCAGCCCACGCTGGTGCTGCAGGGAGCTGAGGCAGAGCGTTGAGCACGTGTGTGTGTATATGTGTGTGTGTGTGTGTGTGTGTGTTTAAGTGTGTGTATGAGTGTGTATGAGTGCTCAGCATATGTCTCTCTCCCTATGATATGCCTCTTCCTCTGGAACTGCTCCAGCTACATCACATATGTTGCATGAGATGAAATTGAGTGTGGCCTGCGTTCATTTCACATCATTTTTAATCTTTTTTACATCGAGACATCCGTCTTATTGAGCAGCTTTGTGATCTTTGTGAGCTGCTATCCTGTGCTGGAACGAATTTTTGTCAAAACCGGATGGCGTAACGATACTATAGTGTGTGATGTACAGTAGCAGGGCAATATTACTTAAACTAAAAAGAAGTAAACGAACACAAGTCATCTCGTCTCTCTTTTTCTGTGCTTCTTTCTTTTACTGTATTGTTTGTGCTAATATAATAAACACAACACAGTGGTCCTCAAACTTTTTTGACCATGTACCACCCGTATTTAAAGGTAATTCCCAAGTACTGTTGTAGTATTGTTGGTAGTAATGTGTGTGCTTTGCTGACTTTTGCAATTGGCAGATTATTGATTATTGTTTCTGGTCAGTGATATTATATAAGTTGATTATAATAATTATAGAACTGTAGTTTTAAGAGTGAAGCACTGTGAATAAGTGTGGACACACTTACAGCTTGTCTAGTCCGTGTACAGAACTATTGACAGTGGAATATTATTATCTGGAGCACATAAACAAACATGGACCTATTGACATCATGCCTAATTGTAAATGGAATGTATATTGTCGCTGTCCGATGAAAAACAAGTATCTCCAAAACAGCAACTTTACAAGAAAGAGATAAAACCTTCTTGACTTTCAGTGGAAATCAATGTAAAAAAAAAAAAGTTTATTTTAGGTAATTATGGTGAAATGCTATTGGTCCATTCATCAAGAAATTTTAACACAGTGTAAGGGAGAGTTAGGGAGAGTAATGGAGATTCTTGTTTTTCATTGGACAGGGACAATATAATTTCCACATACAGTCAATGCCTGCAATTAGGCATGATGTCAAAAGGTTCATGTTTGTTCATCTGCTCTCTCTCTCTCTCTCTCTCTCTCTCTCTCTCTCTATATATATATATATATATATATATATATATATATATATATATGCAGTACTGTGCAAAAGTTTTAGGCAGCAAAGCAAATTAGACTAATCCATTTATCCATGTATTTTACCTGCTGAAAAAAGCACCACATATGATTAGATGCAAATACACAAGGAATTCTTATTTTTAACTAAGTATGTTGTATCCTGTGAGCCAAGCAGAAGGACAAAGTTTAGTTCCAGATTTCTCCTGCCAGCATGTGTATATGTTCAGTTCCATCAGCAGCTCACCTGATTTACCAAATTTACCATTTTACCAAACCAGTTGTTGATTAATATGATGAAAACTATAAATAACTCTATTAAACTCAGACGAAGAGAGATTAGGAGATGTTTTGATGCTTTTTGTAAAAGTGCTGTTTGTATTTATTGTAATGTTAGTGTTTTACTGAGCTAATAAACACTTACTGCACAGATAAGAAGCTGAAATTCCCACAGGTTCCTAAAACTGCAGTGTGAAACCGAAATAAACTAGACCAGATGTAGGTATATAACATAGCAAACACATGAACAAACACATGTATCAGTCTTTGGTACGGACATTTATGTGTGAAAATTATTCTCCTGTAATTGTTGTCACCATACAGTAATTACAGCACAAAAAAAGAAAAAAATATATATATATATAATCACTACATTACATTATCAGTTTATATATGCAGAAACACAAGACATTAGAGGTTATCATCTGCACGTGGAGGTGCAAGTTTTAGGTGTGTGTTGGGAGTAGTTTTAGAACTTGCAGTGCACTTCACAAACATTTCAGTTAAGGTCAATGGTTTTTTTTTATTGACTACAACAACATCACAGGGGTCGATGCAGTTCAGTGTTCATATAATTGGTTTGTGTGTGCGTGTGTGTGCTGTGTGTGTGCATGCGTAGGTGTGCGTATTTGATTTCTCGTGTGTGTCAGTATATATATATGTGTGTGTGTGTGTGTGTGTGTGTGTGATCATTGGGTGTCTGTGTTTACAAAACAATCAGGAAGGTGCTGGAGATGAGAAAGCAAAGAGAGGAAGAGGAGTAAGATGATGTGGAGCAGAGGTTTCAGATGGATCATGTCAGCAGCGTCTCTGACGGCGGTTCTGCGTGTGTTTGGAGATGATGCTGTGTGTGTGTGTGTTTGTGTTTGTTCGGGGGTTTGCGGTGGAGCTGCAGCTGGGGTCCGGCTCACGGGCAGTGTGGGGAGCAGGCAGGTGCAGTGAGACTGCTGAGAGGACATGGGGGGAAGGCAGAAGGTCAGATGATGAGAACAAGAACAGATAATAGGAGAGGACAGGATAACAGTGCAAAGGGCAGGACAGACAGAGTAAGATGGAATTAGGTAGGAAGGTTCGGGTGGAAAGTAGAGGCACAGTTGCACCAGACGTCTGAATTATACCTTCAACATGTGAACAGTAACGTTCGGTCGCTGGAAGCTTCTCTAGGATAATGCTTTTAATGTGCAGCCACTGTGAATAAACGTCTATTTTCTGGTGTATTTTTGTACATAAGGCGAACTGGATTATAAAGTACAGTATGCGACACTAGTAAGGAACAGGGGTGTCGCCATGTTTTCCTTCTATTTCAGCAGATCTGGCCGCTAGGTAGGCCAGATCGAGACCCATAAAGCTAAGCTAAGTAAACAAAACTTAATATTTTCCTTTCAAGTCAATCAAGTGCTGGATGTTAATCTACACAGATTTCTCTCCTGAAAATTTTTGATTTCCAGATTTCCACTAAGGCTGGGTGCAGCAGCATTAGCATTAGCAGCTGACTGCTAGCACTAATGCTAACACTGCTTCAGCCTCAGTGCTGGAGAACTAAACTGAAACTCCTGTATAACACTGTACTTTTCCCTACAACCTGTCTGGTAAAATTCATACATAAGGCTCATCAGATTAAAAGGCGCACTGGCCATTAAAAAAAGAAAAAAAGAAAAAAGGATTTTAAGTGGAAAACATATGATAATTCAAACAATATCCACCAAGTATCATATACTCTAGATAAAAAGAAGCAATACATTTCTATATATATTTATACATTTATCGGTTTGTGTCATGTCCCATGACTTTTTTTTCCATATCCTTTGGAAGCTAATGGAAGCTTATCTGATCTGTGGGATATATGTATGTATCTATATATGAGTTTGACATAGTGCTGTGCGATTAAACGATAGCGATAATTATTGCGGAATAATTTCCCTTGATAGAAATGTAAGACAAAGTCGATAAAACTTCGGTATAACTGACAGACAATAGAAACAGCCAATGAGAACAGGAATAGCCGTTCTCACGCTGAACCAATCATGTGGCTGGAATAGAGTTGGCTATTTTATTTGTTTGGAACTGACCAAGAGTGTTTTTCTTTTAAAGAGAATTTTATTATTTTAGTTGCTTGGAACTGACCAAAGAAGTTAAATCTCAGTTTACTTGGTTATTCTATAACATTTGAACTTTTGAATATACAGGATTTGAGTGTCATGTTTTTATTTATTTATTTATAAAGTTATATAATGTTCTAATGTTCTCTTGTTAACTTCTGACTAAATACGACTTAAATAAGACCTAAATTATTGTGACAGAATATGATTAGATTTATATTGATATCGACTGACATGGAAAACTATATTGTGATATTTTGTGTGATTTTTTTTCATATTGCCAAGCCCTTGTTTGACGTTAAAATCTGGAACATCATTAAAGGTATTACCACCCAGTGGTAATGATCGGGATTGGCAGCATCTGGCTAGAATTGTCCATGCAATCAATGCATGTAAAACATAAAATGCATGTGGTTATTTGGTGAATTGACCGAAGTTGTCTTACTTTTTTTTGCATTACATTCATCATACAGTTTCTAAAGCTTCATAAAGTTGGACGATTCTCTTAGATTTGATTCTCCCTCAAAGTTGTGCTATTTTGGTAGTTTTGCTGTGCAACCAGGAGTGTGTTTGCCTGTCTGCAGCTGTGTGGAAAGCTCTGCACACCTGAGGCCGTGTGTATTAATGTGGGCTGCTTCAGATACTGCGCCAACTCACCGTACCAGGACAAATTGCAGTGTTCTGACAGATCCGGTTCACTTCGGCTGTCCCGCAGCTGCGCTAACTCAGTGCCGCAGCCGTGACAAAGCACAGAGGCCATGCTGGGACTCCGTCAACCTTCTCAGAAAGGTGTGTGTGTGTGTGTGTGTGTGTGTGTGAGAGAAGGTGTGTGACTTTCACTGCAGAACTCGTGGATATTAAGGCGATAAAGTTCTGGGAAAGTTCTGTTTAAGACCTCTTCTCTTCTAAAAGAGAAGTTTAACTTTTAATGAGTTGTGAAAGATGATTTTTTTGATGTGCTGTAAAACATCCGTGCTGTTTGATGAGAACTCGGACATATGGTGATTAAGTAGGGATGTTCTAATTTTAATTTTAATTAGTACATGCTGATTCATGTGGTTGTGACTATCTCTGACACCAAAGAAATCTCAAAAAGGTGCTTTGTGGGGTTTATAGAGTTTAACGTGGCTGTGAACTCCAGCGTGAGCTCAGAAAGGCTGGTGTGTGATTTGGGGCGATCGAAGGAAACATCAGACAGACTTTTGGTTTCTAGCGCTGAAGGTTGAAAAGGCAGCTGAATGGAACTGGGTTATTGTGAAATGCCTGTAATTTCTGAGTCTACTGCAGTAATGGATGGGTGGGAATCTCTAAGCACCTTATGATTCGATTACAGTTTGAATGTGTAATAAAGCAGTAATTACATTTATTCATTCGTATATTGTTCTTATCCTTATTTTATAATTTTTGTTTAAATCTATTTTATTTTATATTTTATTTTAATATAAATGTCTTATTTCCTACTATTTTATGAAATTGTTACTTTTTTAATGTTTTATTTGTTTTATATTATTTTTACATTTTGCTGATTTATTTAATTTTATTGTAAATCACTTTGAGCTGCATTTATATATATATGAAAGGTGCTATATAAATAAAGTTTATTATTATATTATTATATTATTTTGAATAATTCATATCTGAAATCTAGTGTTATCTGCATGCTTACATTGTATTGCATTAATGACATATGTAGTTTAATATGGGGGTATAATATAAAGATATGACCTTAAAATAATATGACGATATTTAGGGGTATATATTTTTGCGCTAACGATATTCTTGGCGCTATAACAAAACATTGAATTTAAAAATAATTAATTTCATGAATACACTAATGCAACAAAATTTCAAAATATGTTTTGTTTGGTAAATAAATGGCATATGAAAAATATATAGCACATCCAAATTAAGATTTTCTCCAGTTTGTAACAGTAAGAGGGTCAATACTCCAACATGTCTTGATACTATTATTATATCCGTATATACTCCATATATCCAGGACTGAAGTAAAATAAATTCTTACGGACAGATATAATCTATCTCTATTAAATAGTATTCAATGGGAAATGAGAACAACAACAACAAAAAACAGAAATATTACAGAATATATTTCAGAATATTTCCGATAACTATATTCCAAAATCTTGCTGCTATTATTGAGTGTGATGTGATTTGCCACACCCCTAGTTACTTTTTAACAAATGAAGATATATTTAAAATTCAGCCAGAGATATGCATGCTTTGTGACATCAGCATTTTCATTTTCAAGACTTCACAAGTGGAGCTTTGTGTGAGTGGAACTCAAAAAAAGTCTAAAAGACATCCATATATAAACCTTTGGAATATAATCAAGAGGAAGATGGATGATCACAAGCCGTCAAACCAAACCAAGCTGAAATGCTTTAATTTTAGCACCAGGAGTGGCATAAAGTTTTTTTCAAAAGCAGAACATGCATGAAATGCAAGATGCATAAAAACTTGTGATTAAAAACCAGGGTTATTCCACCAAATATTGATTTCTAAAGTTTTAAAACTTTATGAATATGAACTTTTTTTTTTTTTGCATTATTTGAGGTCTGAAAGCTCTGCATCTTTTTTGTTATTTCAGCCATTTCTCTTTTTTTTGCAAGTAAATGCTCTAAATGAAAAGACAATATATATATATATATATATATATGGAATTTGGGAGAAATGTCCGTAGTTTATAGAATAAAACAACAATGTTAATTTTAGTCAAACATGAGCCTATAAAAAGCAAAATCAGAGAAACTGATTTTTATTCCAGAGCTATATATATATGTATAAAAAAAATAAAAACAAATACTCTAAAGTTTCTAAACCTCTAATCTGATGTGATCCCAAGCTTGCCACACTGCATGATGGTAAAGCATCAGTCAGGGCAGACTGTAGAAGATGACAAAATCCTGATAATATGTTGCACTTTTGGAACATCTCCTCCAGGCACTTCAGCTCGAGCTCCCTTAACTCTCTTCTGTAGGTGATCTAATTGAGTTATGGGTGGTCGGAGCTCACGGAGCAGCAGAGGGTGCAGGAGCTGGCTGTCAGAAATGCTGACTTTTCCAAACTCGTGGGGAATTCTCTCCGACAGCAGCCGGCGAGCGCGAGCTCCCTACCGCTCCGACAGCTCTTTAATTTCCCATTATTAAGTCCTCAACAGCGCACGGCTGACACCGGTCCAACCAAGAAGAACATCTCCCACAGGAGCACCAGATGTCTCTTAGACTTATGAAGACACACACACACAAATTAAATACATGCAAAATTACACACACACACATATTTACTCAAACAAACGTTAGGAAATCACATAGATAAGATGCTCTAATGAGCGAATTCCTGATACAGTGTGGTCCTCTGCTAGGCAACCGTGAATGTTTTGCGAGGAAGAGGTCATCGTTCTAATGAGGGTAACGGCAATGCACTGGACCCTCCACACCCCCCTCCCCCCCAACCTATCATCTCCTCTCTCTCGTTATCTCACACACTACTGTCCACACCCACCCCCCACCTCATCTTCACCCATACCTGCAGATATGGTCAGCATGAGGTGTACTGATTATAAAGCACAGAGTCAGAAAAAGAGAATGTGAGTGGAGTCTAGATTTTATATATACAGGGGTTGGACAATGAAACTGAAACACCTGTCATTTTAGTGTGGGAGGTTTCGTGGCTAAATTGGAGCAGCCTGGTTGCCAATCTTCATTAATTGCACATTTCACCAGTAAGAGCGTGAGTGAGCGAGAGTGTGAAGGTTCAGTTAGCAGGGTAAGGGAACAGTTCTGCTCAAAATATTGTAATGCACACAACATTATGGGTGACATACCAGAGTTCAAAAGAGGACAAATTGTTGGTGCACGTCTTGCTGGCGCATCTGTGACCAAGACAGCAAGTCTTTGTGATCTTGTGTATCAAGAGCCACGGTATCCAGGGTAATGTCAGCATACCACCAAGAAGGACCAACCACAACCAACAGGATTAACTATGGACGCTGTAAGAGGAAGCTGTCTGAAAGGGATGTTCGGGTGCTAACCCGGATTGTATCCAAAACACATAAAACCAGAACTGTCCGTCACGACAATAAATTATCTGGTGTTTCAGTTTCATTATCCAACCCCTGTATATATATAAAGGACACAGGACTCTGTGCTCATTGATATCTTACACCCCACCAACAGTCTATTTTCACACTTTCTGCATGCGCTATTAAAATAGCATCGCAGTTCAGGTATACAGTATATCTACGCTGATGGGTGTGGTGGTCTGGAAGTGAGAGGTGTGTTCTGGTAAATGTCAGGCGTATTGCTATCTTGGCTACAGTGAGATGTCCATACCTATCTTACTGTATCTGCTCAGGGATGCTGTGTACACCCCTGCTTATTACACACACACACACACACAGACACACAGCAGTGCACAAACCCAACTTTTTTACATCAACATAATAAACCTAATACTAAATAACTAAAATAACATTGCTGTTCCCTTTAATGAGCTGCTGGCGCACCTTTACAGTTTCCTCTGCTGAGAAGCGCATAAGCACTGCGCAGTTAAAATAGTAATCCGCCAAAGTCAGAGCACACCTGGTTCATTTCTTGTTTTTGCTTAAAGAACACACATGATTAATTTAGAGTATTAGTGACAGACAGAATCTGCGAGAGCCATGCAGGATTTCTTTGGGCCCGATCTAAACTCTAGTCGAGTCATGCAAGTTGTTGGTCGTTGTATGTGTGTGTGAGAAAGAGAGACAGAGGGAGAAAGAGAGAGAGAGAGAGAGAGAGAGAGAGGTCGGTGAGTAAATCGGAGGCTATAGCTCTTACTGCGTTCTGGCCCAGTAACCTTGAGCTTTTGTCAGTGAGCCATGCAGGAGGCACAGGAACAGGCTATTGATTTACACACACGGTTTAATGCCTAGTGTGTGTGTGTGTATTTATGTGTAGTATGTGTGTGTGTGTGTGCAGGACGCCTGGCTTGAGCAAGGTGTAATTCATGTGTATTTATGTGTAACAGGGATATTGACAAAATTGGATGTGTATTTGTGTGTGTGTGTGTGTGTGTGTGTGTGTGTGTGTGTGTGTGTGTGTTTCATTCATTTCAGATGAAGGGAAAAATGTCATGACTTTTCTGTCCAACCTAAAATACCACTACACTGGTCTGGGTTTTTTAATGTGCTTATTACAAAAGCTACATGTATTGTTTAACTGTTTTATTAAAACCTAAAGGGCAAAGACATTCATTTTTTTGTGACTAGGGTTAAAGTTGGGCTTAGGAAATGACCATTGCTGTACCACAACTGTTCAAATGTCCTATCCTGTCTTTCGAGTCCATGCTCAGTCCTCCTTAAATTATTTTACTATTTAAAAAGTTATTTCCTCTAATTTAATACTTTTTTCTCTTAATTTAGAGAGTGAAGACTAGCACATGCCTCCTCGGAAAAGCATGTGAAGTCAGCCACCACCACTTTTCCAACTGAAAATAAAAGTCAAGAATTAAAACTCTGATTTGAGTTTATTTGTTTGGTTTCATTAGATAGGCTACTAGCCGGAAACATGTGGTGTCAGTAATGCAGTATTTTTACTTTTCTTTTTTGAAAAATCAACTTTAATATCTTTAGTCTCTAAAACAAAAATAAATCTCCTTATATTTTTACATGAAAAAAAAAAAAAAACTCTACAAACTTTCTATGGAGTATTTGTATTTCTGACGTATTCTAGTAGTAGTGTAATAAAAGTGTTTTATTAAATTGTTCTACAGAAAAAAATAGGAATAGAATAGGAATAGTTTCCTGTTACATAGCTGCTCTACAGACAGACTCAGGAGATCCTTTGTCCCGAGAGCCATCAGACTCTTCAACTCTTCCCTGTGGGGCTGAAAGAGGGAGAAGGAAAGATCCATCCATCCATCCATCTATCCATCCATCCAACTATCCATCCATCCATCTATTCATCCATCTAATTATCCATCCATTCATCGATCCATCCATCTATCTATCGAACCAAGATGAACTGCTTGATTTTTTGCACCAGGAGTGGCATAAAGTTATCCAAAAGCAGTGTGTAAGACTGGTGGAGGAGAACATGATGCCAAGATGCATGAAAACTGTGATTAAAAAACAGGGTTATTCCACTAAATATTTATTTATTTCTTAAGATCTAAGATTGTTTAAAAGCAGCTGTGCAGGTTTTCTGCTGTTGGGTTTGACGAGGGCAGTAAGTGCTCGGGGAAGGTGCCAAAGCTGAGCTTTATTTTAATAATTCACTTGTGCGTTGCCTGGTGTTAAGTGCAGTTAATGAGTCAAAGCTGCACCCTCTGGACGCTGTAATTGCCACTTACTGCCAGGTCAGTGTGTGCACAGCACTACACTAACCACAAACTCATCACAATTAGATTAGGTGCAAGCCTCTATAGAAAAGTGCTGCCACTGTGTATTACTGCCATGTCTTCTGTGCCAGCTTCCTCAGTTCAGGAGAAAACAGAACCACTTTTGATATAATTTGACATTGTGATTTTCAATGCCTGTACTTTAGCAGGAACTTTTTGTAAAAAAACTCTTTGTTTAAAAGCTCTGAGTTGGCCTTGGCAGCAAACACTTGGCAGCAAAGACTTCACATTGCACCGATCTGCTGTTTTGGCCTTGACATTATCTAACAAATCAAAGTTCTGAGGAAATCTTAGAATTTTGAGGAAAGCTCTACACTAGAAGTTAAAACATTGCTGCACTGTAACTAACTTAAACTAAATAAGTATTTATTGTATGTAAAATTGTAAAAGTTTTATGTAAAATTGAATATTTCCAAACAATACTCAGCTATTTTAAATGAGATGAACATTTGTGGGCACATCTCCATTCAAACTGAGATCTTAGAGTTGAATCTTTAAACTACATTACTAATTATTCTGTCAATATTTAGTTTAATAGTGTTTCTTACCTCTAACAGGTAATGCTTCACTTAGGATTATTCACTAGTTTTTTATAAAAATACATGTTCAAAGTTTCACTACTTTATTACTTTTAAAAGACCAACATATAAAACTGTATTTTTACATAACATTAAAACATAACGTTGTAGTTTTGTTTTTATAAGGGGTGGTTGCAAATATGTGAGAAATTATTTTCCTGATTAGTGATCACACTGATTAAGGCAAGCAGAAGAAGTTTCATACTGAAAAAGAAACATATTATATATAAACTATTTTTTCATAGATCTTCAAACTTTAAAATGGGTCAGTTTGACCCGTAACATAACAGGAGGGTTAACTGCCATTAGCAGATTCTTTTCCATTGGCTTCTGGCACATAAATATTTGCATACTGGGTGTGTCTGCCAGTTTTTACAGACACCTGCTGTCAGTGTGTAGTGATTTCCCCCTGGGCTACCTTAGGTAAACTTGTAGATCATATTTACTGATTGGCTCAACGAGAATACATTATAATATACAGCCGATGGATTGGCAAGCGTGAGAAATACCATGTGTGGCGTGTGAGTGTGTGAACTCGCTGTGTGGACTCTGCCTGGACTCTGATGTTGTAGGCTGTAAGAACAAGCATCATTTTCTGAGCTGCTACAGTAACTCTATGCTGGCTAAGTGCTCTATACTGACTTTAACTTTTAAAGTAGAATTGTTATGCAAAGCAATGCAATTTATGTAACTATAAAAATAAAAATGAATGAAATTAACTTAATTCAATTAACATGAAATTAACAAGTTTTCAGTAAGCCTTACTTAAAAATCTTATGGCAACTGGTTTTCTCGAATAAATACTTAAGCTACTTCCAGCATAATAATATACCATTTCACGAATCTGTCTTTTTTTAGTCTGCTGGACCACTCGTAGCCTTGTGGGTCTGTATTACAGAATAAAATAGGAATAGAATAGGAATAGTTTCCTGTCACAGAGCTGCTCTACAGACAGACTGAGGAGATCCTTTGTCCCGAGAGCCATCAGACTCTTCAACTCTTCCCTGTGGGGCTGGAAGAGGGAGAAGGACAGATCCATCTATCCATCCATCCAACTATCCATCCATCCATCTATTCATCCACCCATCCAGTCATCCTTCTATCCATCCATCTATCTATCGAACCAAGCTGACCTGATTGATTTTTTGCACCAGGAGTGGCAAAAAGTTATCCAAAAGCAGTCTGTTAAACTGGTGGAGGAGAACATGCCAAGATGCATGAAAACTGTGGTTAAAAACCAGGGTTATTCCACCAAATACTGATTTGATAAATCCTTAAGCTGCTTCCAGCATAATAATATACCATTTCACAAATCAGTCTTTTTTTAGTCTGCTGGACCACTCGTAGCCTTGTGGGTCTGTATTACTATTATTATTATTAATATAAGCAATTAGTCAGCATTTAGAGACCTGAATCTGAATGAGCACCACATTTTCTGATCAGGACATTTATAATATAGGCTATTTTGTGATCAAACATCCCTACCCAGCATAAGTATCTAATGAAGTGCTCAGTGAGAGTACAGCCGAGGCTGAGCTGCTGTTTTTTTTTTTTTTTTGCTGGTGAGCTATATTTTACGCATCACGTTGAGATCATGTGGCTGAAGGATGAGTGAGTGCTGTGATACCTGTAGCAGGAAGTGAGTAGTGCGTCATAACGCTGAGTTATTTATAAAGTGCTGATATGGCCTGTTAGAGCAGATTGAGGTATGGTGGCTGGGAAGGTGTGACTGATCTCTTACCCCAGATGGTTATGTGAATGTGTGTGTGTATGTGTGTGTGTGTGTGTGTGCTGTCCTGTTGTCAGACATGAAAATGGAAAGGTGAGAGAGCTTTGTTTTTTTTTGGTTTGTTTCTTTATCTGGAGCTTTTCTCTCTCTTTCTTCCCAACTCTCTCTCTCTCTCTCTCTCTTTCTCTCTCTTTCTCTCTCTTTCTCTGTCACCTCATCTTCTCTCCCCCTTCACACTTCACTCTGTCTCTGTCTTATCCTTCATCTTTCTTCTTCATGCTGTCTGTCCTCTTTTCTGAGGATTGTTTGTAGGGATGTCCCTGATCCAATCACGTTCAAAGGAACAGAATCGGGTGGAAAAGATCAGGAGTGATGATTTATCAAAAATGTAATGTTACAATATATAATAAATGATGCCATTTATGCAGCTACTCTTTAGTTTTTAGTTTATTTCCTCCATTTAAGCTTTTATTTAAACTCAGTAACTTTTATTTAAACTCATTATAATATTTTTATTTAAAAAGCTTCAAAACTAGAGATATAATATTATAATAGAGTAAAACATCTACACTAAATCTAGTCTGTTACGCATAATAAACCACACTACTACACTATTATTACTGTCTCCTGCTGAAAAATACAGAGAAAAAATATTTATATGGAAATCATTATATCATATGGCTATTTGGTACTTTATTATTTTATTTTGTGCTAAAAAAGTGTCTGTTTTGATACGTTTGTTTCAATAATAATAAAAAAAAATTAATAAAAAAAATGAAGGGACAACATGGATGTGTTCTTTCTTTCTTTTTTTTTTTTTTTTACTGAATTACCAAAGTATCAGATCGGGACTCTGTATCAGCAGATACCCAAAATACATTACAGGCCAAAAGTATAAATGAACACATGTGGAGTTTTATGTACTTAACAAAAAAAGGTGAAATAACTGAAAACATGTTTTATATTCTAGTTTCTTTAAAATAGCCGCCCTTTGCTCTGATTACTGCTTTGCACACTCTTGGCATCATTCTCTCAATGAGCTTCAAGAGGTGGCCACCTGAAATGAAACGTTTTCCAACAGTCTCGAAGAAAGGAGTTCCCAGAGGTGTTTATTAGCACTTGTTGCTCCTTTGCCTTCTTCACTCTGTGCTCCAGCTCACCTCAAACCATCTGGATTGGGTTCAGGTCCGGTGACTGTGGAGGACAGCTCATTTTTTGTTAGGTACATAAAACTCTACATGTGTTCATTCATAGTTTTGATGGTGCCTTCAGTGAGAATCAATGTACAATAGTAAATAGTCATGAAAATAAAGAAAACGCATTGAAAAAGAGAAGGTGTGTCCAAACTGTTGGCCTTTACTGTACATGATAGGGGCATTCATAGTAGTTTAGTAGTTTAGTTTAGTGTTCAGGCTCTTTGTGTCGTGTTTGATAGACGGGTCTCTACAGGACGTCCCTTGTCCGCTGGCTGACAGCGGGGGGGTTGTGATGATGCCCCCCCGGGCCCGTCCTCTGTCCCCTCCTCTGCCCCGCAGCCGTACACAGTGCCTTCGCTGGATGGTCTGGTCAAGCCCAAATATAGCAGTGGTGCAGAGAAGCCCAGCGTGACTCCGCCTCGCTCGGCACCTGCAGCTTCGCTTTATTGACAGGCTGTCAATCAGCCCACAGCACCGGGGCTCTGTGGGGCTGGAAAAGGCTGTCATTTAGCCCACCGCTCTGGGCATGCTCTCTTTTATTGACTCTGTATGCCTGTCTGTGTGTGTGTGTGTGTGTGTGTGTAAAGCTATGTGTCCCTCAGACTAATGTTGCTGATGCCCTGCTGGCAGCATTTTCAGGAGATGTTAACCTCTTCTTCACCTTATCATGACTTTATAGATTATACAGGTGCTGGTCAACGAATTAGAATATCTTGAAATAGTGCAATCATGAAATTCTTTGAATGCATTTTTTGTGCAGAAAGCAAATCAGGTGTTCACCGCACCTGTCCTACTCGTTAGACTAATCACAGAACTCGTTACCTGGAAAAAAATTTGCTCAGCTGAGCTTTCCAAAAGGCCCATTTAGGCCATTTAACTGTGACACTGTTGTTTTATTGAATTAGAATAATGGAGAATAATTTTTATTATAATTACAATCATCACTTTCTCAGTATTTTGTGGCTGCCCCCTTGGCTTGTATGACTGCCTGAAGTCTCCGCGGCATCGATTTGACCAGCTTGTCGCAAGTTTCCGCACTCACAGCTTCCCAGGCAGTGGCGATGTTCTGCTTCAGTTGGTCCAGCGTAGTAGGCTTTCTGTCGCGAATTTTCCGCTTGACGATGGCCCAAAGGTTTTCAATGACATTGAGGTCAGGCGAGTTGGCCGGCCATGCCAAAACTTCAAGCTGTTTTTTATTGAACCAATCTTTGGTCGACTTTGCCGCATGAGCCGGTGCAAGATCCGGTTGAAATATGAAGTCTTCTTCGCCGAACTGTTCCTCAACAGTCGGAATCAGGAACGTTTCCAGAACATCTTGATATACGGCAGCATTGACAGTCTTCTTGAGGAAGCAGAGTTTCCCTACACCTCGAGCGGACATGCATCCCCAGACCATAACGCTCTGGGGAAACTTGACAGATCTTTTCACGCACTCGTGGTTGTAGGTTTCGCCACCACGATGCCAGACACGAGGACCTTGGTCACCGAAGGAGATGCAGAAGTGTGATTCGTCACTGAAGACCACTTTCTGCCAGTCTTCAGCAGTCCACTCGCCGTGTTCTTTGGCCCACTTCAGCCGTTTCTCCATTTGTTTCTTGTTCAGCATCGGTTTTACTGCTGGAACGCGAGATTTGAAGCCGAGTTCGCGCAGACGACGGTAAGTGGTTGAGCTGGAGACGTCAGCGCCGGTCTGCTTGTTCCACAAGTCTGTGAGCTCGGAAGTGGACTTGAACCGGTTGCTGACTGCGATCTTTCTCAGCTGCTTGTTGTCACGAGCAGAAGTTTTTCGGACGCCGGAACAGTTGGTGTGCTTGCTGCAGTTTTTCTTGAGAGCTTTGCAGACGGAAGACTGGCTGATGCCGAGCTGCTCAGCAATTTTTGTTTGGGTCAAGCCTTGTTGGCGAAGGGCTTGAATTTGAGCCACTATTCCGGTTGAGAGGTCGCGCTGCTTACCCATGATTGATTTTACAACTTAGAAATTCTACTCAACCCTGACTTTATACTGCACAGTGAACACTCTTCACAGAAAACAAAAATTCGAGCATTTATTCTAATTCAATGAAACGGTTTCTCCATTATTCTAATTCAATAAAACAACAGTGTCACAGTTAAATGGCCTAAATGGGCCTTTTGGAAAGCTCAGCTGAGCAAATTTTTTTCCAGGTAACGAGTTCTGTGATTAGTCTAACGAGTAGGAAAGGTGCGGTGAACACCTGATTTGCTTTCTGCACAAAAAATGCATTCAAAGAATTTCATGGTTGCACTATTTCAAATTATTCTAATTCGTTGACCAGCACCTGTAGTATGATATACACTGCTGTATATATTCTTGATAGATTGCTAGGTTGGACAGGCTGTATAGAACATTGTAAAATATACTATTCTAACCACTGAGACACTGTAACACGTTTTTGTCTTAATACTCAGAGAATGTAATTTTATATTGTATATTATACCTTACAATCTGATTGGTTGAGAAGTGTTCTAACCATGCTGATATTAGTAATAACAGCACAGCGTTCTCACACTAAATCCTGTATCACTCTACGGACGCATTGTCCGCATATACACACAAGACATTTTTGTATCATCACGTCCACTAGCACCAGCACTAGCAAAATTAGCTTAGCACAGGCTAGCGCCCAGTCAAGGCATGCTTGAATGCAGCACGCAGCGCTGACTCGAAAATCCATCAGTCACCTCGGCCACAGTCTCACAGCCAGAACAGTAACCAACCAGACTAAGCTAAGCTAAGCTAATGCTAAGTTAAAGCAAGCTACGCTAGCCTAACCACAGTCCTACAGGCACAGCTAGCTAGCTAACCAACAACACCCAGCAAACAGACAGAAATGCTCACAATTGTGCAGCTTTCACATGAATTCAGACTCCGCGGAGCAGCAGAGGAGAGTTTCAGTGTTATTTCACGATACTAACGTTTACTAACCCCCTTAATCCCCAATTTTAATTTCAAGCTAACGTAAAAAAAACAAACACTTTGTAGTTATAGTTCTGTTACAGTTCACTTGTTGTTATGGAACTAATTTTTGGCGGAAGGCACAGTCCGTATTAAAGCATATTCATCTATTTTTTTGAGGGTCTTTTATTATTTTTTTTTTTTATTTTGTAAAAAAAAAAAAAAAAAATTTGACCTTTGGCCTTCGGCTCACGCCTACAACCAAATCACAGCCGTGATGTTATTCACGATAACACACTCTCTCTCCTGTTCTATTGCTTAAATAATATTTACGTAATTTAAAACAGATCAGTGTAGTTGTTTGTCATTTAATCTAAACTACTTCCCTCTGCTGACAACTTTTATGGAGATGCAGATTTCATTTTCCAGCAGGACTTGAAAATGCACCCTGCCCACACTGCCGAAAGCCATTGGCTTTTAAGCCTGAATAAATCAAATAAAAGAAATAAACTTTTAAAATAGATCACTGTGTTTGTTTGTAATACATCTATATAATATATGAGTTTCACATTTTAAACTAAATTACTGAAATAAAGTAACTTTTCAATTATATTATTTTTTTTTTGAGATACACTCATATATACCTTTAATAACACTTTTGTAGGCAAAGAACAGAAAATCTCTTATAACTGAATGTTATAAGATGTATAACTGTGTTTAATGGGTTAAACTGCTTTAAATGCTAATCCCAGAAAGCCTAGCTCTTCTTCCACAGTCGTATATCCCATATGGGTTCTTCACTGATTGAGTTTGAGACTCTAAAGCACTTCATAAGAGAACCCCATATCTATGCAGGGGGTGGATCAGCTTCATTGATTGAGCTCATCTGGGGGTTCAGTGTGATAAGTGTCCTGCTTTGGCAGTTTTCTTTGGCTGGCACACAGACTGCTGGACCCTGCTCTGGAGGTCTCTCCCCTGCTGTCCGCTACTTCAGAAGAAAAAACAAAAACCTGGTCTGATTTTTTTTCCTCTAGTTTGTATTTTGACCTGATTTTGTAGGTTTAAGCTGTTTGTACAGGTCTGAATGGAAGGCCAGATTCTCTGCAGAGACTATTTAAACTTTTATAACTTAAACTTTTCCTAAATTCTGTCAGAATAAGTACTGTATGTACCATACTATATGTTCTTTAAGTTCACCAACAGCTCTGGAAAAAAAATAAGAGACCACTTCTAAATGATGCGTTTCTTTGATATCACCAAATCCCAAAAATCCAAAAGCATTGTGTAAGACTGGTGGAGGAGAATATGCCAAGATGCATAAAACTGTACTTAAAAACCTGGGTTATTCCACCAAATATTGATTTCTAAACTCTTAAAACTTTATTAATATATTAACTTGTTTTCTTTGCATTATTTGAGGTCTAAAAGTTTTGTTATTTCAGCCATTTCTTATTTTCTGTAAATAAATGCTCTAAATGACAACATATGTATGACCATAGACTAATTGTTATGCTGCTACTACAGAAATACCACACATATGTTTTAGAAAAAGCTGCTTATTGTGATACCAGCACTCATTTTTCACCACCAATAGTGTTTTCACCTGGACGAGCAGCTTTTTAATCACTTTGATCATCTTAAATAAATCAGTTACCAGCAGAAACTGGTGTTTCTTTTTATTTTTCTAAGCAGGAACATGATTACATAGGTCACAGTGCACTTATCTGTTCCTAAACTAATACTAATAGGAATTTTTGATGGGAATTGCACATTGAGATGCAATGGACATCGAGCCACTCCTTTACTGTAATAAGAAATACGTTTATTGGATGAAAATAACTGTAAATAATACTGACCTCACTAATGCTCTTGTGGCTGAATGTCAAATGAAATCCTCACTGCAATGTTCCATCAGATAAATGCAGCGTCTCTCCAGAAGAGCTGTGGCTGTTTCAATACCCTTGATTTTGGGAGAGAAACTGGAGAGCTCCTCGAGAGCTGTGTGTCATAACTGACACCATGTCCCAATTCAGTTCAATTCATGGCTTGATTACAATCCAAGAAACAGTGAGTAAACAGTTTTAAACAGAGTAAACAGAGTCCCGTTCTGTGTTCTCTGTTCTTTTTTTTTTTTTCATTTGGCAAATTCACAATGCAGACGTGGATTCATTCTGTTTTGTGTATGTAATATTGCTTTAATGGCCCTGTCATCAGTTCTTTATCGCAGAAGAAATATGGCTAAACATTAGTTTTAAATTGAAAAGCGTTATCTAGAAGGGTACACCACCTCGTGATGTGGATTAGCTGTGGAGGAAATGGCTTGGCGAGATGAAGGAGTGCTTATTTTGTTGGGTATTGAAAATGAGTCCTTTTGTCTTTGCTATTAACGTTTAAAGCAAACGTACCTTAAAGTACCTTGGGATAAGTGTATATTAGATATTGTCTGTGGCTGAAAAATGGCAACTTTGCGGGAGGAGAAAAAACCTTCTTAATATTCAATGTAAAAAGTCAATGTAAAAAGTAATTTAGCTTTTAAAGTACTCCTATTGGTCCAGTTTTTATTCAGTGTATCAGTATATGGTACAGTCTGAGGAGATCGGGGCTGTTTAGTAAATGCACTGTGTGTGTGTTTGTGTGTGTGTGTAGTTAAAAGAAATGTCAGAGATAAAGGCCGCTCATTACAGAGACGCTGGTGTGTTTGCGGCGTCGTGACCCTTGTGTTCTCCCTGTATTAACCCTGCATGTGTCAGTAATACAAACCCCACAAACACAGACATTCAGATGTTGCATAAACACACATAGATTTGTGAACAGCTTTACACACCCACGCACACACATGTACACTTAGAACCTAGCAGGTCATACATATCTAAATCACTTGTATATTTATATTTATGTTAATGAAGAGAAAGCAGAGGTTTATGTGAAAACAGGGTTTAAATCTGGAGGATTTTCAACCATTTCAAATGAGACACACAAAACCTCTACTGAGAACATGCCAGACGAGAATTTAATATTTGATAAGCTAATTAAGGTGTAGGCTGAAGGGCACCGTGTGTGTGTGTGTGAGAGAGAGAGAGAGAGAGAGAGAGAGAGAGAGGGAGAGAGAAATGAGAGAAAGTAAGAGAGAGAACACAAGAGAGAAAAAGAGAGAGACAGAAATTAGAGAAAGAGAGAGAGAGATAGAAACAAGAGATAGAAATGTGTGTGTGAGAGAGAAAGAGACAGAGATAGAAATGAGAGACAGATAGAAATGTGTGTGTGAGAGAGAAAGAGACAGAGATAGAAACGAGAAACAGATAAAAATGATAGAGAGAAAGAAAGACGAAAGACAGACACAGAGAAAGAGAGCAATAGAGAGAGAGAAAGAGAGAGACAGATAGAAATGAGAGACAGATAGAAATGTGTGTGAGAGAGAGAAGGAGACACAGTTAGAAACGAAAGACAAACACAGAGAAAGAGAAAAATGAGAGAAAGAGACAGAGATAGAAACTAGAGACAGATTGAAATGTGAGAGAGAAAGAGACATAAATAGAAACGAGAGACAGATAGAAATTAGAAAGTGGGAGAGAAAGAGACAGAGATAGATACAAGAGACAGATAGAAATGAGAAAGAGGGAGAGAAAGAGACAGAGATAAAAATGAGAGAGATAGAAATGAGAGAAAGAGAAAGAGAGAGGGATATAAACAACAGACAGAAATGTGTAAAAGAGAGAAAAAGAGACAGAAATAGAAGCGAGAGACAGGTAGAAATGTGTGAGAGATAGAAACGAGAGACAGAGATAGAAACGAGAAAGAGAAATGAGAGAGAAACATTCAGAGCTGCACCGGCCTGAACCTCGTTCCAGCAATACTGTAAAAGTTGGCAGCTCTGATAAAGCCCTTTACACAGCAGGGCTGTTGTTGTTAAGCTGTTTTACAGAAATCCGGGTTCAAAGCCCAACAAACAAGTCTGTAGAGGCTACAGACTATAGATTATTACTGTATTATTACTTTGCATTGTGGCTATTCCCATCATGATAGATAGATAGATAGATAGATAGATAGATAGATAGATAGATAGATAGATAGATAGATAGATAGATAGATAGATAGATAGATAGGATGGATGGATGCATGGACAGACAGACAGACAGACAGACAGACAGACAGACAGACAGACAGACAGACAGACAGACAGATAGATAGATAGATAGATAGATAGATAGATAGATAGATAGATAGATAGATAGATAGATAGATAGATAGATAGATAGGCTGGGAAGTTGTTAGATAGGTTGGTAGGTGGTTAGATAGATAGCTATGTTGATAGATAGATAGATAGATAGATAGATAGATAGATAGATAGATAGATAGATAGATAGATAGATAGATAGATAGATAGGATGGATGGATGGATGGATGCATGGATGGACAGACAGCCACACTCACTAATGGTGGTCTCTGTTCATACTGTCCTGTGCAGTTTAATTAAGTAATAAAGTAATAAAAGGAAGTGAAGGATAAAGGAACACCAGAGACTCTTTATTAGGGCAGCGTCACCCTGAAGGGAGGAAGAGTCCAGCTCTAAAGAAAAGCTGGAAGAGAAAGAGAGGAAAACACAAACCCAGGCTGCAGGGCTGGGTGTGCAAATTAATTAGCACTCTTACAGATAAACACAGTCCCACTGACAGTATGGCCTCTTTTATTAATTACTTTACTGCCTCTTCCACCCTTTCTCTCCCTTTCTCTCTCTCTCTCTCTCTCTCTCTCTCTCTCTCTCTCTCTCTCTCTCTCTCACACACACACACTCACACTCTTTCTCTTAGCTCAGTTCAGTTTTGGAAAACTTTTGCACTGAGACTGTGGGAACAACACTGACAAAATAAAAGTGGCTTTATTCATGATAACAACAACGACAACATACATTTAGAATAACTGAAATTCTAAACAGATTTTTTTTTTTCGTTTTTTATTGTTTTGCATTGTAGATTAATACTAAAGTAATCTAAACTATAAATTAAAAAATATAAATGGAATTGTTTAGTAAACAAAAAAGTGTTAAAATCAGAATATGTTTTATATTTTACATTCTTCAAAGTAGCACCTCTTGCTTAGTTGACAGTTTTGCACATCTTGGCTGGATTCAGGCTTTCAGTTAACAGCTGTGCTGAACTCCTCAAGAGTTATTTACTTTGATTTCTTGCCTCTTAATGTGTTGAAGAGCATCAGTTGTGTAAAGTTGTGAAGAGGTAGAGTTGGAATATAATGTTCTAACAGATTATGGCAAGAACTACTCAACTAAGTAAAGAAAAGATTACTTTAAGAAATAATGAAGGTCAGTCAATCTGAAAAGAAGAATTTCAAGAATTTAAAAAGAACTTGAAGAAAATATCTTCAAGTGCAGTTTCCACAAAGACCACCAAAAACGTTATAGTGGTGAAACTGGCTCTCATCTGGCTCACCACAGGAACAGAGGAGCAAGGGTTTCCTCTGTTGTACAGGATAAGTTAATCAGAGTTACCAGCCTCAGAGACTACAAGTTAACATGTCCCCAGATAAGAGTAACCTAAAAGTATTTTGTTTTTGTTTTAACACTTTTAGGTTACTTTATGATTCCTTATGTGTTTTTTATAGTCTGGGTCACTTTGATATTCATTTACAATGTATGAAAAAATACATTTAAAAAAACTAATATTGAATGAGAAAGTGTGGCCAAATATTTAACTGGTTATGTATGTATTCTAATGTTGTTTAGACAGCCACCAGGTGCCCAGGGAGCACTGAGGGTGAAGGGCATTTCTCAGGGGCCCAATAGTGGCAGCTTGGGGACCACAGGTCTCCATAACCCACTGTTCCAACCACAACTGATATATATATATATATGTGTGTGTGTGTGTGTGTGTGTGTGTGTGTGTGTGTGTGTGTGTGTGTGTGTATGTGTGTATGTGTGAGTGTAAGTTTCTAAACAGAGCTGAGATTGTGCTTCAGAACTGTAGTGCAAATACGCATAAATGAGCTGAAAAAGCAATTCTGCTGCTGGAATATGGAGGACAGTGACTGTGTTGCAGATACAGAGGCTGTTTTTATTCTGGGCACAGATAAGACTCACACGAGCTGCACTGATCCACTCGTCTCTCTGTGTTGGTTCTGCTCAGAATTTGCCCCATCAGCACAAAGAGGATCAATACACCCCCCGCATATACAGTAGTTTCTGGCAGACCCTGAACACAGAGCAGCAGAGGGAGAAGAACTGCACTATTCTTGGCACACATGGACCACTGCACACTTACTGCTGGCTGTGGGAGTCGACCCTTACTTAATTTTGTCACCTACTGTGTATTTTATTTATTCCCAAAATCATATTAAACACTCTTACTTACTTTCTATAAAGAATCCATAAAGGTACCTCCATTCATTACTCTATAGATACTAGAGTACTGTAGTAGTTGATTAAAGTATAAACTCAAGCTTTTTAGGTAAACGTTTAAAAGTACTGGTTTTAAAACTACTTAAAGCATAAAAGTAAAATAAGAAAAAAAAATGTCATTATGAACAAAAGCTTAGGGCCCAAAACACATTTTTCCAAAAGCTATAATGACTATAAAGTTATATTAAAATGTAAATGTTGATAAATGTGTAGTGTGCTAGGCTCCCTGTTTCAGCTACATGTATGCCCATTGAAAAAAGGATGTATTTTAGTACAATGTAAATATATTGAAAAAAGCTTAGTTGGGACGTTTTGCAAAAAAGAAAAAAAAAAGAAATAGAAGTAACAAAGCTATTTTTAAAATTTAAGGAGTAGCAAGTTCAGAGAACTGTGTGTAAATGTAAAAATATTTACTCCAGTAAAATATATATAACCAACATTTCTAGGTAGCGAAGCATTTGTACTTGCACTAAGCATTACATGGCATATAAAATACCTGGTAACAACAGTTATAGCTAAAATTATTCATGTGACTTTATAAAGAATATATACTAATATTATAATAGACTATAACACAGGTTTGTTACTTTTTGTATTGTAGTTATAATGCATATTGTGCTACAGTATTGACCCTTTGAGACTCACAGACACAAAGTTGCAAATTGTATGTATTTTGTATATCTCTGATTATGAATATGTTTCACTATTGCAGTATCAAATTATACATATTAAACCCAATTTTAAAATATATATTTTTTTGCACCTAAGAAATGTTCAGTGTCAGGCTCAATAGGAATGTTGGGAATGATGAACGCACCATGTAGAGTGGGATAAATAAAGCATTGACCAATATGTCTGTATAGTGACCTTAATTAACAATGAATTTTTTGGTAGTTTTGATCAAAGGAGGAAAGGAGGATGGATCCCCTTTGAGGGCCTTTGTTTCTCCCTTAAATATGGAGGAAGATTACCTGGCTTGTCCTAAAGCTAGCATGTCGGACATCAGTCTCCCCTATTGAGCTGCTCAGCTACTCAGACGTTTATTGGATGGTCACTAGTAGTGACATCAATTTTATGGGCCCTAGAATAGAACCCTGTTGGACTCCACACAATGTTAAAATGTTGAACCCAATAATCCACATTAGTTTCTGCATAATGATTTTAAAAAAACATGTAGGGTTTAGGGGGTTAGCCTAAATGCTAAATATTAGTCTAGCCTTGCAAGACATTGGAAGTTTTTGTTTTTTTTTTCCAAAAAAAAAAGAAAAGCGACTGGACAGTTGTGTCTAAAAGTGTATAGTATGAACTTGCTCTAACGGCATGTCTGAAACCGTTTAATACCTTGTTAAATAATTGGTAAATTTCCTATACTATTGATTTGTATAGGGATCTGGATTTATACTGTTAGACATGTGTAGTGTATACAGCAAAGTGGTGCACATCCAAACACACAGCCTCACATCTGTAAATGAAAGCCACAGGTTTCAAAGTTGCTTTTAGCCTGGCCTTTTGCTCTGTGAGAGCTGTTATGGTGTAGCATGCAGTGACAGCCTCCTCCTGTGTGAGCTGCACACTGAGCTAATGCAATTTGGCTCCAGAACATCCCACTCTCTGATAATGTGAGACTCTGGCTGGTGTGTGTGCGTGCATGTGTGTGTGTGTGTTTGATGATTGCAGTAATTAGTTACATTATAGCAGGTTCCTCGCAAACTGTGACTCAAGTTTCTTTTTATAGAGAGTGGGTACGGTGCTAATTCCTCTCCTCCCTCAGAGAAACAGCTCTCGGCAGGCGCTCGGCACTCTGGAGCTCCTGTAGAAGACCTCCAATCCTGGAGATTAGAGCGAGGCATGTACTGTACCGGCCTCATCCCACACTTGTTCATGACCTTGCTCCACCGTGCTGGTTGACAGTCTCTCCCTTTGAGAAATTAGTGAGCTTGCCATTAAAGTATCGGTCATTTCAGTGTTTTTTTTTTTTTCTTATAAAATTAATAAGCTTTAGATCCTTCCATAACATTTCTATTGTATTTAGGTCAGGATTTTGTTTGGACTTTTTTTTTTAAACATTAACATTATTCTTCTTTTAACCCCTTAAAATGCCTTGTATCATATACAGGCTACAGGTGTATGTGATACAAAACCTTTTTTTTCTGCAGTAGGATAACTTATTTACATTTTGAAAATTTGTGGGCTTTAAAATCTCCTAGAGGACACTTGGAGAAGCTGCCTGTTTACTCTCTACTCTTTCTCCTCTCCAAATTCTGCATGTTTGAAAATAGACGTATTCAGGAAAATATTGATTTTAAAATGAAGATCAGGAAAGAGACAATTTTATGATATTATTCATGATATTTTGACATTAGCAGATTTTTTTTTTTTTTTACAATAATGCTTGAAGTTATACATGAAAGATTTTAATATAATGTGTTAACAGAAATCCTCAAGATTTTGTGGTGTAATGTAAGACGTACAATTGACATAAGCCCTGACTTCTTAACGGGTTTAACCATCTATTGGATGAGCAACTTTTGTGCTTATGTTAATTGTCTTGCTGCGTGACCCACTCATTCTCTTGAGATTCAGCTCCCAGACTTAAGTTCAGATTTTCCTTCAGTATTTGCTTGGTATAATTCTGATTTCATTGTTTCATTTGGCTCAGATGCATCAAAACAGGCTCCAATCATGATACTACCACCACCATGTTTAAAGATGAGATTTTTTAAAAATGCTGGAATACATTGTTTTCATTTCTTTAAACATAACGCTTCTAATTTAAATGAAAAAAAAAAAACTACTTTGGTGTCATCACTCCTCAAAATAATGTTGCAGTGGCCTTCAGGCTTGTCCATTTAATCTTTGGCAAATTGTGAACAGGCATCAGTGTTATTTATACCGAACAGCATTTTTTTTTGTGCAGTTCTGTAAAGCAAACCATTATTGCACAGTGTTCTGTAGATGGTGAACTCATTTAACTTAAGCCAATGTGAGAAAGGCCTTCAGTTGCTTATAAGTTACCCTTGGTTGCTTTGATCTTGTGGAATGTTGCTCTTACATGACTTACATGCTCTTGGCAGTTTTTTTTTTTGGTCAACCACCCCTGGAGAGTGAAAATTGTCTTGAATTTTCTTCATTTATAAATAGTAAGACTGTGCATTGGTGCAGTCCAAACTCTTTAGAGATAGTTTTGTAACCTTTTCAAACCAGATGAGCATCAACAGATGTCTGTTTAAAAAAGTCATTTAGGCCTTTAGTTGCTTAGAAGATGCCTTTGGTTCCTTTGTGATTTTGTGAACTGTTTCATCACTAGTCCATCATGCTTGTTGACAGTCTCTCTCTCTCTCTCTCTCTCTTTGAGAGATTGGTGAGCTCTCCATGGAAGTGACTGGTCTGGTCTGGCTGAAGCTGAAGGATGTATACGGGGAGCTAGGCCTCTCCTTTACGCTGTCAGTGTCCCTCTGGAACATCCATTTAAAATTCTATTAAAGTTTGGTATTAGTCATCGTCAGCACACTCTCCTTGCGCGTGTGTGAATGGGAACGCTCCTTGGCTCACGTGAGCGCGTCACGTGGCTCTATACGGTGATTTGATTACCGCAGCAGGAGCCGCTGACCTCTGTGAAGGGCATTTCCTGTGCTGGCTCCTGCTGAGGGCAATGAATCATGGGTAACGTAGTTTTTTGTCCTGGAGGCAGATGATTGACTTTTATTGGGTCAAGCAGACATTTATTGGGTGATTTGCAGTGTGCACAGGGTTCTGCAGCGGCGAGTGTGTGAGCTCAGCACCGCTCTGCAGCAGAAGAGTACAGCAGTGAGGTGAAGTGGAACCACAGAGACAGCTTAGCAACCGCAGCCGGCCCCAATGTGTCACTCACCCAAAAAACATGAATGAGTTACGATGCAGCTAATACATACACAGGCCCTGCGGCGCAAATGGAAATTATGCACATGCATTCATTCATAACCGCTTGCATACGCAGAGGAAAATGAGTGTAAAAACACTCTAGAATGGCAGAGAAATATAATGTTGAAAGGGAATTTAAACACACACACATGGTTCATTGTGCCCTGGTTGTGTTGGTTTAACGTTTGCCTAAATGTTTGTGTATAAAGGGAGTCATTTATTTGTTAATAGATTAATGCATTCCAGCAGAACACATTAAATGCACTAAACTACTACTAGATGACAACACCAGCCCCGCCCCCACCCACACGCACTGTCTCGTGTCCGGACCAATCAAGAGCTGAGTCAGCGCCGAGCATAACTCAAAACCCGAGAAAAACAGCAAAACAACAGTAATTGGCCCTTTAATCAGGCATTTGAATGTTTTTATAAAGGTAAATTAGAGTGTTTTTTTCTGGGATTAAAAGTGTAAATTCAGCTAAGTAACTGGAAATATCTGCACTGCAAAACTGTGCTTAACTGAAGTGCACAGCCTTTAACACATGCCCATGTTTACAAGCACGTGCCCAACCATGTGGATGCTGGAGGCCATGCAGTTACCTCGTGGTTACACCTGCAGCCCCCCCTTGCGGTCCCCCTCCCCCTCGTGCTTCTCAGGCAGCAGCAGCCTGTCACTTAAACAGACACAGAATAACACAGTAGACACAGTAACCTTATTGGTCTGTATCTAGCCTGTTTTTGTCCAGCTTTGCGATTTTGTCTTCTTCAAATCATTACTTAAGTGTTACCATAACCAAGATATACAGTATACAGACTTAATGGAAATACTGTAAGTGAAAGTATGCAAACTACATGACATGACCCCCATATGTATCAATTGCAACTGCAAATAAACACTTCCTGTAACTGCTGATCCACACATAGCCAATCAGCTTTGAGAATTTTAGCCCATTCTTCCATACAAACCACCTCTGACGGCTTCATCTCTGTCATGTTTGTGAGTTTCTTCCAATGTCCTGCTGCTTTAGTAGATTTAATAGATTAATGTCAAGATGTTGTTTTGACTTTTTCAAAACATTAACATTATTCTTCTTTAACCATTCTTTGGTAGAACAACTTCTGTACTTCGGTTAATTGTCTTGCTGCATAACCCACGCATTCTCTTGAGATTCAGCTTCCAGACACTGACTTTTTTTTCTTTAGAATTTGCTGGCATACTTCATTCATTTAATTAATTGTTCCATCAATAAGCGCAAGCCAATCTGGCCCAGATGCAGCAAAACAGGCCCCAACCATGATACTACCACCACCATGTTTCAAATGTTCCAAACATAATGCTTCTCATTTGAACACAAAATGGAAACATATATTTTGGTGTCATCCCTTCACAAACCATTGATCCAGTGGCCCTCAGGTTTGTCCATGTGATTTTTGCACAATGTGAACAGGCAGCAATATTATTTTTTATATCTTTTTTTTTGCAACCCTGCCATGCAAATCGTTATTGTTCAGTGTTCTATAGATAGTGGACTCATGACCATTAACTTAAACCAATGCAAAAGAGGCCTTTAGTTGCTTAGAAGATACCTTTGGTTCCTGTGTGATTTATCCTGCGGACTATTACATGACTTACATGCTCTTGCTTGTGATATTTGTTGGTTGATCACTCCTGGAGAGTGAAAAAGGTCTTAAATTTCCTCATTTGTATATTATCTATCAGACTGTACACTGGTGGAGTCTAGTAGTATATTCTATATTCAGTATAATTCAGCAGCAACATTCTTCATTAATATAACTACATAAATATTAGTACAATTGTGTAGTCGCGAGTTGTTTAGCAGTTATGATTAAAGTTATTATTATTATTATTAAATCTCCTGTGGTGGAAGAGCAGTGCTTGGTAAAGTCTTTCCTTCTTGGTTACGACTGTCTATATTCTGTATAATGTACATCCTGTGCTTTAAACCGCTATACATCCTCTGTACAGCACAGTCACAGTAATAGTTTAGTGATATCCCTTATCACATAAGACCTTTCAGGCATTAAAGCTGTTGTTAAGCAGATATCTGAGGATTTTGTGTACTCCTCCAGCATCATTACAGCAGAGTGTGTTGGCTGTTCTGTTCAAGGACAGCTGTGTGAAAGTGAGCTTATAAAACCTTATGAGATCCCTGTACTTGAGTCCCACACACACACACTGCTGATGAGCTTACTGCAGGATTTACTATGATCTACCCACCAAAGATCATGTTACATAGCCACTGCCAGGAGATCTGGAATCTGGAGATTGTAGAGGATAATGGATGTACAGTCAAGGAGGTGGTCACAATGGCATACTTGTTTGGGTTTTATATACAGCTCTGGAAAAAAAGAAGAGACCACTTAAAACTTATACAAAATGATCTTTGATTTTACCAAATTGAAAACCTCTGGAATATAATCATGAGGACTATGGAGGATCACAAGCCATCAAACCAAGCTAAACTGCTTGAATTTTTGCACCAGGAGTGGCATAAAGTTACTCAAAAGCAGTATGTAAGACTGGTGGAGGAGAACTTGGCAAGATTCAGAAACTGATGTGATCTCTTAATTTATATCCAGAGCTATATATATATATATATATATAAATTAGCCGCTCTCTGCTGAGAAGCGTTGGACATGTCCAGGTAGCTGCATCATTAAAATAGCAATCTGCCAAAGTCAGAGCTTATCTGGCTCTTGAAGGGAATGGCAAGTGACACATTTATTTATGAACGTTGGTTTATTTCATGTTACATCCAAAACACACCAATGATTAATTAGACATGCAGACAATTAATAGACAATTAATACATGCTGTTTTCAAGTCACGCATCCTGCACTTTTCATCCTGTTTCTTTCTCATGTATGTCTATTTGTGTCCCTGCTGTATTGTACACATAGTGTCTCCCATTCTCTTTTTATATCTATTATCTGTATTTGCTGTAAAATTTGGGAAGGAGAGTAACGTAATTTCAATTCTCTGTATGTCCTGTACATATGCAGCATTGACAATAAAACTACTTGACTTGACTTTTCCCGTCATTAGGATAGCAAAGATATACTGCCACACCCCAAATCATGCTGCAGAGTGCAGAGAGCGGTTGGTTGCTCATCTATAGGTCAGTAAAACAAGGACCCATAATGTCACTGCTGAACTGACAATAGTCACCGACAGTTTCCTGTGGGCAGTGTCCTATGTTGGTCTATCCTGTGGGGTCCTGAGAATTGAAGAATAGGCTGAATGGAGGAGGAAAATAATAAAGTATGTAGAGAAACAGATATAGAACTACAGTAATTAGATAGTACTGTAATTATAGAACCACAAAGTGTCCCTCAGTCAGTGGAGCTGACAAATGGACAATGTGTATAGAAGCAAGAAGGTGGCCATAATGGGCTGCTTACCGTGGTAAATATAGCAGAATTTGTTTATGTTGTGCACTAAGAGTGCCCTAAGTGCTAAACCCGAGTCCTGGCTTTTGAATTTACAGTGCGCTCGTGTTTTTTTCTCGTACGTTGGCAGCTGATTTGGCTTCTATGCGTCTCAATCTGCCAAGTCATAAATACCTGACCTTGCTTTTATAGATGGAAAAGGCTGTTGGTCAGTGAAAGTGAAAACTCTGACCTGTACTCTCTAAACCACAGGCTGATAATCTGCCAGCTTGTTGTGTACCTGACACTCGTTTATTTTCATTGTGTTATAAAGGTCTTTTAGAGTGTTCTGCAAATACAGTAGGACGACAAAGTGAGGAAGAGAACATGAGAGATCAACTGACAACAGTCATTAAGCTCAAAGTGCTAATGGTGCTGAACGTGAAAGATTACACAGGCAATTTAGCCTCTGAATGACTTACTCACGTGCAACACGCACACACACTTACATACACACACACAGAGACACACACTCACACACACACACAGAGACACACACTTACACACACACACTCATGCATATACGTCAAGGCTGATGTGAAGGATTACACAGTCAATTTACCATGGGATTGTGGGTGGCCACAGGTTTCTGTAATGCCAATACAGCATCGTCAGATACACAAGTGTCAAAGTGCTGATATTGATAACCAATCGGCTCCCTGCCCTGTTACGCTTTCTCTTGTAAAGGTTACTTTCTAGGGTTACGTGATTGTATTGGTGGCATCAGCGTCCCTGCAGCTCTGATATGTTTGACGACAGCAGAAAGAAGAAAACAGGATAGACATGTGGAGTCAGCAAGAAACAATCCTTCTTCTATGGAAGAATCACTATTAACCTCAATTTTAGTCTATTTGGATGCATGTCAATAGATCCACCCAATAAGTATGGAAATTTGTAGAATATGACTAGAATATCACCAAATGACTGGCATTAAGTTGTTCACTGACACTGCAAAATATCAAATGAAATGATTAATGGTCAAACAATGAGAGTGAGAATAGTCTAGAAATTTCCCCTCATAATTTACTCTTTTACACATTATTAAAATAATTTTTGCACCAGGAGTGGCACAAAGTTATCCAAAAACAGTGTGTAAGACTGGTGGAGGAGAACACACCAAGATGCATGCAAACTGTGATTAAAACCAGGGTTATTTCTCATTTTCTGCAAATAAATGCTCTAAATGACAATATTTTTATTTGGAACAATGTTTATTTTACTCAAACACACACACACATATATATATATATATATATATATATATATATATATATATATATATATATATATTAGGGGTGTCACGATCTCGATATTTTATCGAAATCGAATCGAAATGAGGTCACGATCTCGAGTATCGAAGTCAAAAAGAGGATCGACGATCCCTCCCGCGCGCGCTACGCAAATAGCGCAGCGCGCTACGCAAATGGCGCGGCACCAACACAGCGCATCCTATTCATTTAAATAGAGAGCCGCTGCATGAGCGCAGTCGGCGGGAGTGTGATCACTGTTTTTATCTGTCCAACGGGGGAGGGGGGGCGGGGGTTGGGCGCGCAGGTTTTGTATCTGTATCTAACGGAGGGGTGGGTGCGCGCAGGTGAGAGCGTGTGAACTCGCTGAAATGCGTGTGTCAGTCTGACTTGAGAACACTGACTATAGATCACAGTGAGGTGGATTAAAAATCTTAAACTTATAATTGACTACACCTGTTGCTTTCCATTGAATTAAAAAAACATCTTTCTCTCAGATAAAGTAAACACAAGCGTGTTTCTGACTAAAATAAAAGCTTTTCAGGAGAGATATAAGTTATGTGTAAATATTTATAAGACAATACCCACATCACTTATCTAACCAGCCTGTACTGATTTCTGCCCCCCAATAATGCTTTCAATAACCTCTTGTAACCCCTGGGAGCCAGGGGTTACACTCTAATAGCCTTTAATAGTCTTCAGTAGCCTTTAAAAGACTTACCTGGCGGCCGTGGTGTGTCCACTAAACTCCGTAGTTATAAACATCCTGAGGTTAGCAGCGCGCTAACTGACCTGTTTATAATGTAATCCGAGCAGTGCCTCCGTGTCGGCTGTTCTAACCTGCTGCTGTTAGCTGCTTGGGCTGAAAGATGAACTGTAGTGAGCTGTATTACCCGGTTAGTGGGGTTAAAACCTTTATTTGTTTACAGAAACAGTAAAAACGGACTGGCTGAGCTCTGTAGCCCGTGGCTGGGCTGTACTGAAGTAGTGACTGAGTGAAGAGAGCGGGGCTTGTGCTGCTGCAGCTCCGACTAGTGGTTTGATGAAGAACTGCAGCTTCATGTAATGAGCAGTTTCACCAGCCATCCACACACAGCTCTGATAAACTGCTTGTTTTAATAGTGCACACTGTTGCTACCAAAAAAAGTCACTAGATGGCATTACCATATATATCTTAATAAATAATAATAATAATATTTATAATATTTATAATAATAATAATAATAATAATAAATATATTATTTAAATTTTATGAGGCATAAAATAATAACAAGAAAAAAAAACAAGAAAATCGAGAATCGAATCGAATCGTGACCCTCAAATCGAAAATGAAATCGAATCGAGGATTTAGAGAATCGTGACACCCCTAATATATATATATATATATATATATATGTGTGTGTGTGTGTGTTTGAGTAAAATAAACATATATACATCATCACTACTGTTGGGTTCAAAAGGTAGATCACTTTTTAATGTACATTGAAATATGGATTAAATCTTATAACTAACTCTCACTCTCTTACACCTCCTTCCTCTTCTCATTCTTCTGTCTCTATCTCATTCTCTCTTTTCCAAAAGTTTGCATAGTTTTCCTCTCCAACCTGGTGTAATCCCCCATTTACCTTTTATTAATAAGTTATTTTGCTGTTAGACGTAAGAGCTGTGCTGTGGTAGCTGTGGTTCATGTCCTTCCTTGTTTTTGTTCTTGGTTTCAGAGCTTAGTCGCGTTCGATGCCAAAGCTCACCCTGAAACCCTTACTCAGCAGATTAAGAGATTCTAATTTAGAACTAATCAGAATATCTCATCAGAGATATTTTAATAAAATAATACAAGCATTTTAGCTTGTGCTAAATCGAACTTAATCACAAACAGAATATTGTTGGCATTAATATGGTTACACATCTCATAAGTTTGTGTATGAACTAGAATTTTACACCAAACTGTGTCAAACACTTCATTCATATTACCAGATATCTGTCTAACCAACTGTAACTCAATGTTTACTAAAACATTTTTTAGTAAACTGAAGGAAAAAAAACAGCTAAAATTACAGAAGAATTGTGCATAAATGTGTTATTTACTTATTTACTTATTACTTATTTACAGAAAAACATTCCAGTTTACGCCTATATATAATATGTTATTATATTATATTTTATTTGGATAAAATAAAAAATTCATTCGCAGCATGTACTGTCTTAAAATACTTTATAAAAGTATAAAAGTATAACATGCGTATTATAACACCCCTACTGTACGCCTGTTCCCGCTGCGAATGCTAATGTAAGTACATCCTTAGCTGACACCCAATCCACTGTGGACTTCACCTCATGTCACTCAGTCCTGTCCCCTGGCTTTCATCTTACACTTTTGCAGCATTCACTCAGCAAATTGTCATTTTGTTCCAGATCAGCCAGATCAGCCAGAGCATTTCATATAGAATACAGTATCTGCTAGGCTTCTGCTGAAGCTCTTTCATTTCATTTTTTTTTTTTTCTGCATCATCTCTGATCTCACTGATGATAGTGAATAGAAAACATGATGGACGTCTGTAGTTTCCGTGGTCAAGCAGAGAGTATGAAAGTGGGAGAGAGAAGAAATGTACTGTATCAGTCAGTGTTTCTCAATCCTGGTCCTGGGGAAGCCCTGTCCTGCACATTTTAGTGGTTTACCTGCATCAGAGATATTATAATAAAATAATACGAGCATTTTAACTTGTGCTAAATCATGATTAATCGCAGACAGAATACTGTTGGGATTAATGTGATTAAACATCTCATAAATTTGTGTATAAACTAGATTTTTTTTTACACCAAACAGCTTCAAACACCTAATTCATATTATCAGATTGGAAAAAAAATGGAAATAAATAAATAAATGTAAAGAGCTGGTGTTCACTGCAAGGATGGGTTAAAGGTGGAGCCCAAATTAGATGGATGAAGAGCTCTGGATGAATTTATATATCAAGTTCAATTATGCTTAATTTATAATTGACCACACCTGGCAAAGCAACTCGCCAAACTCTTAACTAACATTCTACAACTAATTGATATTAAACATAGAAAGGCAGGAAGTTCTAAAGTAAAAAACAAAACTAACCGGACCAAATACATTGCAAGAAAGACGTGAATCTTGGTGTGGACTCTGGTCCAGACTTGCAGGTGTGAAAAAAAAAAAAAAAAAAAAAGGCCTTTATCTTAACAGTAACTGATTCCAAACAGGATTAGCATTTTTAGCACGTCCTGTCCTGTTTTTTCTTACAATATTTAGTAGCTGTGGTCTTAACAGCTTTTTAGGAGGTTCTGATTTTACAGCATTAGTCTTATAAATCCCGGCTAATTGATTTATCCCCCCACACTTAGGCTAACTAGCAATTTTATATGCTAACTAGCAATGGCTTGGGCTAATCAGCAATTATTTAAGATAACTAGCAACTGCAAGGGCTAACTAGAAATTACTTAAACTCACTCACAACCGCATGGGTTATCCAGCAACTGCATGGGCTAACCCGCTAATGCATGGGCCACTTAGCAATTACTCAAGCTAACTAGCAACTCCATGAGCTAACTAACAATAATTTAAGCTAACTAGCAACTGCATGGGCTAATCAGCTGTTACTTAAGCTAACTAGCAGCTGATTTGGCTAGTTAGCAATTATTTAAGCTAACTAGCAACCTCCTGGGCTATTTAGCAATTATTTAAACTAACTAGCAACCCGCATGGGCTTATCATCAGTTACTTAAGCTAACTAGCAACTGCTTTGGCTAGTTAGCAATTATTTAAGCTAACTAAGAGCTGCATGGGCTAACTAGCAATCACTTCAGCAACAAGCAACTGCTGTCTATCTATGCTAAAGCTTTAGCCCTGTGGCTCTCAGGAACACACTGAGCTTGTTTACACCCTGCATTATTATGTATTTCATGTCCGGATACGTTCTCAGCAGATTCCATTTACACTGTTTCACTAAAACGTGTCCCCAGTGTGACGTACTGTGAGCACGGTTTCTCACTGTGTATTATATGC
This sequence comes from Astyanax mexicanus, assembly GCF_023375975.1. Lineage (NCBI taxonomy): Eukaryota > Metazoa > Chordata > Actinopteri > Characiformes > Acestrorhamphidae > Astyanax > Astyanax mexicanus. Next base: position 9,684,697 of record NC_064418.1, on the reverse strand, counting down.
TGTGTAATATCAGGAGGAAGTGTGTAAAGCCATCAGTGAAATGCTGCATCAGCAGGTGAATTTTCCTCTCACCTGCTCGTCAGCTCTTGGCAGATGCGTTTGTGCCTATGTAATTGTATGCAGAATACAGATAGAGAAAACGTTTCCACTTACGCTTTGTGTCGAGACTCGTCTCTGACTGCCTCCAAATGTGGTGAGTGATATGATTGAAATCCAGCCACAGTGCGCTCTGGATGTGTTTACATTCAGTCTAGTGAAATCTGAATGTGATCTGAACACTAAAACATGTGCTGATGCAGGCTGTGAAAAGATTAATTACATACTGTTACCTTATTAAATTGAAAATCCAGGTACTGCATATCTGCTTATTATTGTGTGTGTGTGTATATATGTGTGTGTGTGATGGTAGAAAGAGTTATATATCTCTAGATTACCACCTTTTACATTACTACCACCATGTTACATGTGAACACCATTTATATAAGGTATGTACTGTATATATTTACATGCTAATACAAATAATAATAATAAAAAAATACATAAATAAAAAAAGTCTGTTGGCACACAATATTGATCTGAAATTACCTTAAGGAATACTCCTCCCTCTTAATTTTCCCAAACCATAAATCACAAGATTTCACGTTGATTAACATTTTTATTAAGAAGGCCCATCACAATAATTACGTTATCGACTTAACATATAATATATGGATATGACAGTCATTTTGGCTATATATCACACATTGTTGTTACTTTTTCTGTGTGTTTTTTTGTATTGTTTGTAAGTGAAGAACATCCTTTGATGTGAATAAGCTTGTTTAGTTAATGTAAACCTTGTTAAAAACAGTATTTTTTTATTCATGTTTTATTTACTTAAGTAAAAAAAAAAAGCAGTTCAACCAGTATATGTTTTATATGAATATTTTACATTCTTCAATGTAGCGCCTGAATTTCAAGACCTCCAAGAAAGTAGTTCAGTCACAAAAAAACAAACAAAAAAAAAACATCAAAAACGTTGTGATGATGAAACTGGCACTCATCAGGACCGCCCCAGAATAAGTTCATCATAGTTACCCGCCTTTAAAACTGCAAATTAACAGCACCCCAGAGAAGAGCATCTAAATGCTTCACTTTTAAGTTACTACATGATTCCTTATAGTCTGGATCACCTTACTGTTCATTTACAGTGTAGAAAAAAATATATAAATACATTGAATGAGAAGATGTGTCCAAACACTTGTGGACCAGTATTAATGTAGTTCACTCCACTGAGTCACAGTGCACAGTGCTGGATGAGGTTAGTGATCATAGTGATCATTACCAGCTTCAGACCTCATGCTCTGGCCCTGAGATATATGTCATGTCATACATCAAAATACTAAATGTGCCTCCATAATCTCTGTGCCACATCCATACATCCATACACATCCATTTTAGCCTCTCCCCTTCATGGAGTGACTAATGCAGCGTGATAGGGCGGAGGGAATGAACTGCGTATGATTAACCAAGAGCGCAGGGGGACCAATACGCCCGGCTCACGGGGGACAAATTATTCAGCAGGGTCGGGACAGTATGGCTGAGGAAAGCTGCTGCTGGTTTCCTCTTTTAGGCGTGCAAGATTTGTGGTGCAAAATCTATATATTACATTTACACAGGCATTGCAGCGCATTGCAGCTCAGTTATTTTACAGTTGGGTTAAATATGGATGTAGAATGTGGATATAGACAAGTTTATTAGTATTGCACCTTTTATTCACAGAGGCAATACAAAGTGCTTTACAGACAGATTTAAAACTCAATGTAGAAAAAAGTTTAAAAGAAAATGATAATAAATTTATACATTTATACCTTAATTAAAATGAATAAAATTGGTATATAAGGAATACATTTAAGACATAATAAAGAACAATGTTAAAATATTATAAAAAAAAATTACAATTAAAAGAATAAAAATTAATACAAGAAACAAAGTACTATAGGTACTATATGTTTCAGTTTTTTTTTTTAAGAGGTTACAGTCTGAGCAGAACATTTCACAGCTTCTGGAAAATTTGTTCCAGCTGACTGCAGCAAAATGTCTGAAGGCTGCTTCACTGAGTTTAGTTCAGGTTTAACTAAAGTCTGATGTGGTCCGAAATGATGTGTTAATTTTACACCAGATGTAACAGGACACACACCTTTCAAAAAGTTCCACTTTTGTCATGTGAGATGCGAGGTGAGCTCTTTATGTTATTTTTGGTCAGCAGTGTTTTTTTTATCTTGGAACTCTCCCATGGAGACCATTTTCGACCAGTCTCTTTTGTTTACTATTGAATCATTAACACTGACCTTAACTGAGGCAAGTGAGACCTGCTGTCCTTTAAATGCTGTTCTGGGTTCTTTTGTGACCTCCTGGATGAGTTGTCCGTGCCCTTTTGGAGTAATTTTGGTAGGCTGGTCACTCTTGGGAAGGTTCACCAGGGTTCTATGTTTTCTCAATTTGAGTCCCAAAGCTTTAGAAATGATTTTGTAACCTTTTCCAGACTGATAGATGATCAAAGACTTTTGTTTTGTCATCTGTTTTTTAATTTCTTCAGATCACAGCATAATGTGTTGCTTTTTGAGATATTGTATCTGCTTGATGTTGTCAGACAGGTTCTATTTAAGTGATTCACTGATTCTACAGGTTTGGTAGTAATTAGAGCTGGTTGTGGTTAGTAGAGAAATTGAACTCAGCTTTTTAAAAAGTATGATTAATCTCAATCAATTTATTTTTACAAATGGTTTGGATAGTTTTTTCCCTTAATAAATAAAATCTTCATTTAAAAAGTGCTTTTTATATTTACTCAGGTTATATTTGCCTGATATTAAAGTTTGTTTGAAAATCTATAAGTATGACAAAAAATCGAAATCAGATCTGTGTACCTGTATTAGGTTAAGTTGAGGGTTTACAAAACAAAACACTGCAGAACTCTCGTTTAGCTGCAATGCACCAGAGCAGTTTGCCCTGTTTACCTCAGAGCTGTACATTACAAGGACGTTTCATCTCTACCTGGGATTTCTATTGTGCTCTCTCCAACCTCACTGTATCACTACTATCCCTGTTGTCCTGAGGAGCACATTCTCACTCTCACTGACAGACACTGTAGTGTCCTATTTGTCACTGATTTATTTTTTGTGCATTTTTGTTTAGGAATGTTTAGATAAAAATATTGAAAAATAAAACACTATGCTTCCTCTAATGCCATACTGCATTAGGGATGGGTGATATGACTAAAAAACATATATCTCCTCCTGGAAATTGTGATATACTACATATAATATACAATATATGTGTAATTTTATATATTTAATAACATTTAATTGTAAAACAATAAGAGGTAGATTAAATCTGACCATTATCACGCCTAGAGATGCTACATTAATGGCAGATTGAAAAGAGCTGGACTGGCTTTACATGTATCAGAGGAGGCATGAGCTGGTCTTTACCATGCCTAGTGTTGGTTGGCCTTCCAAACTGGGTAAAAAATGAAAAAAAAAAGTCCAGTATTGCCCTGACATTCATGTCCATGCTGAGTGTATGTAAAGTCCCATCTGACCACAGACAGATACAGTATCTTAAAGTTCACAAGAGCTCCTAGATACAGTATATATTTAAGATTATCTGGCATTATTATGGATGTTAGCTTCAACTTGCATCTGCTACCACTCTTTGAGGGTCATTGTTTGGGGTGATTGTCTTTTTGGAACCCATACGTTTCAACTATTTAAGTGTCGGTTCGAAATATGCAATGTATCATTTCCAATTGGGGTAAAACCATCCCAGAGCATGATGCTACCACCCCCATGCAGCAACAGTTGCTGCAGTGTTTTTGGAGCTGAAGAGATGCTATATCAATATAGCAGATTTAAAAGAGCTGGACTGGCTTCATATGTATCAGAGGAGGCATGAGCTGGTCTTTTCCTTTCCTAGTGTTGGTTGGCCTTCCAAATTTGGTGGAAAATTGAGGTAAATTTAAAGAAAAAGTCCAGTATTTCCATGACATTCATGACCATGCTGAGTGTATGTAAAGTCCCATATGACTACAGCTGCTGTACACAGACAGATTTATTACTTTATATCCCCCATACACACTTACATTCTGTTACCTGATGGATCTGCTGCTCTCCATGAGGTCATCGGCAGGGTCAACACGTCCAGAACCGTGAGGTATCGATCCCAGCTGGACTTTGCTCCCCCAGGGGAAAAGAAGAGGAACACAGGGGGTTTCAATGAGCGTTTGGCGTTTCTGATTAACAGGCCATGTCCTGCCTGCATTAACAGCCCACCAGGGAGCGTGTGATGGCGTGTGGACGAGGACGTGTTGCACGTGCGATGACGTGAGTGTGTACGCATGTGCAGCGGCGGATAGCAAAAAATACTGCATTGCTATGATTGAATAATGCTGCGGTGGAAGTGTGTTAGAGCACGAGTATAGTTAATCAAACTCTCATCCAGGGCCACAGTATGATTGAATGCACTCCCCCCCAGACCCCACACACAGATTACATGGGGGACACATGTTGCCCTTGCCTGACTTACTGCAATACTATACCGTAAACATTTTTTTTGGTGCGATAAGTGAGGAAAAAAAATGCTTTACATGCATTTGATATGCTCAGTGCTGAAAATGCTCAACTCTACTACACTAGTGGTCATGATAAATTAGTTAGCTATGGTTAGCAACCCTAACTGAAGCTCAGTGATTACTTTTTTAGCAGAAAAAAATAGCCAGCTCGCACACTGTTAGTTTGCTGTTGTGTTCTATACATGGCATACCTGAGTGTGGAAATGGGAATGGGGTAATGGTGATGGGCAGATTTGGAAGATACATAAAATAAAATCCTTAATGCTTCTTTAAGCTACTTGACAGATTGCTTTTTTAGTACTTGGCTTGGCTGCTAAGTTTTTATTGGTTATCTGTACAGATATGTGAGGTACCATCAAGATTGGGAACTATTAATGAAGAGACTGGCCACTGTTATGAATATGAATGGGATTTCTCGTAATGATCATCATGGTGGCTGTTTACAACTTAACATAGAGAGCCAATCAGATTGCTGTTTACTTCGAGAGCGAAGGAGGTGGCTCACTGTGCCAGATGGGAAAGCTTCCCCTGATATAAAGATCTGTGCAAGGGAAGTAGCCATAACAAACCAGAACATCACATTTTTACTGCATTGTTGAGCCCAATGCTATAAAACTGTTCATTAGGGTTTTTTATCTTATTGTATCATTGATTTAAAATATATTAATGAAATTGTGATTTCATTTCCAGTTTTTAGTATTTTGGATCTTTCCTCATTTCCTTATCCTCAAAGAAATAGAAGGTTGGTCTTGGTCTCTGGTATGACCAGAAATACATAATTGCCAGCTGGCCTATCAAAGATGGCAACTGTAAGTAAATAGATGTTCCCCCATAAGGAAGTCAATATTCACATACCTCTATCTATCAAGATATCTGTCCTTTGACAGGCAAATAACCCTTAGTTGATATCAATTTCAGACTGAATGACACTCACAGGTACTCTCAGGTACCTCTTCAGAACCTCACAGGCCAGATCACAATGGAGCTAGAACAGTATAAGTCTAAATAGTAGAAGTAGCTTTCACCTGAGAACCTGAGAGTGGTAATAAAACCAGTATCTCCTGGCTGAAAGAATTCAGACACTACCTTCCTGTCAAAACATGTCTTAGTACCTTCATACTGCTCTGAACACACTGTTTCTAACTAACGCTCCCTGAACTGGCTTATTTATTCAAGCACATTTTAGCTGAAATAGGCTCCGACATCCACTCCTCATTTAGAAGTTTCAAAGAATCACGAACAGAAAGGACTAAATTTCCTGGACTCTTGAGAAATTTCGCGAATAGAGAATCAGACAAGTGCACCTGGCTCATTCCACTCATTTTATGACTCAGTAAATTCAAATTTGCTCGACATTGACTCACAAGTCTGGTGGAATTGTTCTAAAGAGTGCAGTGGCGTGCAGTTAATATAGTGGATATCCCTTCTGCAACACCCTACCGCTGCCAACCTACACCTTGATGAATAAATATTACAATAACTACATATCGTTGCTGTCCTATGAAAAACACTTATCCCCATTTTTTTTCGATTTGTAGTTTACTATATAGTTTGAACAGACAAACTGTCCCTTACACTATGCCAAAATTTTTTTGATGAACGGACCAATAGAAACTCTTCAAAATGACCTAAAATAAACTCTTTTTATGTTGACTTCCATTGAAAGTTTGCAAGTTTTTTTCTCTCTCCTGTAAAGTTGCTGTTTTTGAGATAAGTGTTTTTCATTGAACAGCGACTTAGTTATATGAACTTAATACACATTAATAACCCACAAACACAGCTACAAATAACAAAAGCACTATGTACAACAGACCACGACAAAATTTTTCAAGTCTTAATTTTCCTACAAGCACAGCTGTTCAACAAAGATCGCTCATTTGTATGCCTAGAGTACGCCAGAGCAGCCAAAACATTAAGTACACACAAAAACTCACTAATCAGGTGGCCTATTATTGTGAATTAGTTTCACATTGTAGGGCGTTTCGTGAAAAAGGCTTTTTAATTAGATATGGCACAATATCTCTCTCATTTAAAGTCACAATTCCATGATAGTTAACTGGCTAACTACTGAATTAATCCAGCATGTCCGCCATTTTTATGACTAACCAATGCGTAGCACCTTCATCAGAACGCTGAGAAGGGGTTAGACAGCCATGGCCCCGCCCCCGTAGTGAAAATCCTGAATCTGATTGGTTAGATTGTTCTACGACTTTGCTAAAAGACTCATTACTACACCCTTCAAAAAATCAGTAGATGCTGAGGTGCCAGGTAAGGTACCAGAAGCCATTTAAAAAAACAAACTGTTTTGATTGGTTACTACCGCTGTCAGTCAGATATGCATCCTACAGCAACTGAAAAATGCAGACTAATGCTTTGTATTAGTTGCTGTTATTTTTTTATTTTAGTTAATTCATTAAGTATATGCCTATAGTTTACAATAACTATAATATACATATATATATATTTCCTGATAAAATTGTATATAAGGATTTACATGCACCTATTGTCACCCCCCCTTTGAAGGGTTAGAAGGGCCTTACTGCACACCACTGAAATTGTAAAAGGCACTAGTTCAATGTATATTTGATTGTTTTAATAAATTGAGTTAAAAAGTTTGATTCAATTCAATTTAAAGGTGGTCAAACGTAGAGAAAAAAAGTTAATCAGAGCTTTGATACAATAGGTATTATAGCTCTAAACATGTAAAGAATAAAATTAACTCTAGAAAACAAGTAACATCAAATGTGATAATTAATAAAGACCTCTTTCTAGGCACACAGTAATAATTAGCTTTAAAAGATTGCAAGCTTTTGGTAGGTCAGACGAAACTGTGCTGATGAAGTGTTGCTGACACGGTAGCATTGTTTAGATAGATGAAATAGCCTTGAGTTGCTTGAAAATGAAGTAGCATTGTTACATAGATAAATCGTCTTTGATGAAGCGACCTCGATATGTTCTCTGTCTATCTGGGCTCAAGAGATTTTGGTCTGATGAACTTTTGTTCTGCTTAAACACCTTGAGACACATACAGTATATACCCATCCCTTGTGAACAATAAACTGGGTCATATTTGCTGCTTCCACTTTTTGTCTGTGTTTTGTTTAGGCCTTAAAATTACTGGAGAAGTCACAGTTCTTCTAGGCCAGGGCTTTATACAAAATATTAGCTCAAGAATGGTGTGATGTCAGTGTGTGGTGCATCCTGGGCAATGTAGTCCAGAGGCTGCAGATCGCAGGCAGGGCAGAGTGTGGGAAAGAGAGGAGCGCCTTCAGTTTCAGGCGTGACATATAGCCTATTGGTTACCTTTTAAGGAAGAAATGTAATAAGCATTAACTGGAAATAATAGCAATAAATGATTCATAACCCATAAAAATATACAATCTAAATTTGCCACCTGTTGCCACAGACAAGTTAATTAGTTATATTACTCACAAATGTACAGGGGTTGGACAATGAAACTGAAGCACCTGTCATTTTAGTGTGGGAGGTTTCATGGCTAAATTGGAGCAGCCTGGTGGCCAATCTTCACTAATTGCACATTGCACCAGTAAGGGCAGAGTGTGAAGGTTCAATTAGCAGGGTAAGAGCACAGTTTTGCTCAAAATATTGCAATGCACACAACATTATGGGTGACATACAAGAACCACAAGTTCAAAAGAGGACAAATTGTTGGTGCACGACTTACTGGCGCATCTGTGACCAAGACAGCTAGTCTTTGTGATGTATCAAGAGCCACGGTATCCAGGGTAATGTCAGCATACCACCAAGAAGGACCAACCACATCCAACAGGATTAACTGTGGACGCTGTAAGACATCAACATAAAGATCCATCTGCTTGCTGCTGAATTTACAAGTGGAGGAGGGTCAGTGGCTATTGTTGAAACCAACCCCCTTCAATAAGGAGATCTGTGCAAGCGCAGTAGCCATACAAACCTTAAAAATCATGTTTTTTTTTGTGCATTATGGATCCAAACACTACAAACTATTAATGGTGTTTCCGTTAGATTATATCAGTGATTTAAAATATATTGTAAAAATAATAATTTGACCAGCAGTTTAGAGTATTTTGGTCTGTGCCAATACGTAGAGATGGAAGGCTAGATTTGTATGAGTATAAATATAAATGATAAAAATACAGATATAAATGTCCATTGTCGTTGCAAAGATGAATATTGAGTGAACTGGCTTGCCTATAATGAATTTGTGTCCGTATATCTTTAGAACAATATATATCTGATAAAATAAAACGTTTTTTGTCATTTCTGGAGCATCAAGCCTCACTGTCACAAAAACAAGCTATAAGCAGCTTCTCTACTCAGAGCTCTAGGGCATTTTCCAGAACCCTACTCCTGGAACCACACCTCACTGCACATTTCTGAAAGGGTTTGTTAATGGTTAAATTAGTTGGCTTAATATGAATATATGAAGTGCATTGTGCCTCCAGGACAAGGGTTAAAAACACTTCAATAGAGGAATCCTCTTTTTGGGCAGCAACCAGGTGCTTTCCACATGCTTTTCACTTGTTCCAACACCAGCTTCGCTAAAGCTTTAGGGCAAGATTAACTTCAGAAAATTGTACAATTTGAATATTGTAGCTTGGAATCAAAGGAAGTTACAGTTTTGGCTGCCAAAAAGCAGCCAGAGTATGTGTCCCCAAAAACCATCCTCCTGGGCTATTACATATTACATCTGGTCTGGCAAGCACTTCAGGGACTAAAATTACCCCTCCACCAGCCAAGTCATTACCTAAAATAATAAATAAAAACATGTCAGTAGCACCAGCAACAGGTTACTGTGACCTAACTCCCACCCAATCATCACCAGTGACCATCTTACACTACAAATAAGCAGAGTACGACTGAACAGAGACGTTCAGTTCAGAGGCGTACTGTTTGAGTTCCGTGAAATTTGTCGTAGCCACAGTACGTGTAAAAGAACAGGCTAAGGACAATGTCTATAATAAAGGACTATTCTGTTCCAGTTTCCCTAAGAGCTGTAACTGACCATTTTTCAGACATTTGACCTAAAACTGAAACTTGGTCCTGCAAAATAAAAGGCTTAAACCAGCTGGTCATGCTTTTTCATTCTGAACGCTGTAGTGACTCAATAAGAAACTGACAGTATAAATACTATGCTTTTTCTATTTCTAGAAGAACAAGCTTGTGATTAGGCCTATCACAATATTTATGATAATTATCGAATTATTAAATGATATATTGTACCAGTCAAATGTACCATGTTTGGTCACACCTTCTCATTCACTTTTCATTGTAACGGAAAACTGAAGTGATCCAGACTATGAAGGAACACATAAGGAATCAGGTAGTAACTTAAAAGTGTTAAATTAACCAAAATACTTAAGTTGACTCTTATCTAAGGTGCAATTAACTTGCGGTGTTTTGAGGCTGGTAACTCTGGCGAACTTATTCCGTACAACAGAGAGGACTCTTCTTTCTTTTCTGGGCAGGTCCTAATGAGTGCCAGTTTCATCATTTTCAACGCTTTTGATGGTCTTTGCCACTGTATTTGAGGATAGTTTCAAAGTTCTTGGAATTTCATATGTGAGAGTTTAGCAGTTTGTGTCGCCAGTTTGAATGAAATGAAGTGTGGATGAATCTTTAGAAGTAGAGTCAGATTTTAGAGCACTTCGGTATATAAACCTCGCTGTCTGCATTTTCCTGTGCCCTCTGCGTTTGGCTCATTTATGATTGTTTCAAGCAAAGTATTGAAATGGGGTAATGTTAACCTTGTGGTTTCTGAGCATGGTAACTCTGATGAACTTATTCTGTACAACAGAGAGGACTCTTGCTCTTCTTCCATTCCTAGGCTGGTCCTGATGAGAGCCAGTTCCATCATTTTAACGCCTTTGATGGTCTTTGCGACTGCATTTGAGTATACTTTGAAAGTTCATGGAAATTTGCCTAAAAGACTTCAGCACAGCGATGTTGTGTCGACAGTTTGAATGAAATGAAGTGTGGATGAATCTTTAGAAGTAGAATCAGACTTTAGAGCATTCGATATGTTCACCTCGCTGTCTGCATTTTCCTGTGCCCTCTGCGTTTGGCTCATTTATGATTGTTTCAAGCAAAGTATTGAAATGGGGTAATGTTAACCTTGTGGTTTCTGAGGCTAGTAACTTTGGCGAATGTATTCTGTACAACAGAGGGAACTCGTGCTCTTTTTCCTTTCCTGAGGTGGTCCTGATGAGTGCCAGTTTCATCATTTTAACGCTTTTGATGGTCTTCACGACTGCAATTGAGGATAATTTCAAAGTTCTTTCAAATTTCGTCTGTGAGAGTTTAGCAGTTGGTGTCGGCAGTTTGAATGAAATGTAGTGTGGATGAATCTTTAGAAGTAGAATCAGACTTTAGAGCACTCTGATATGTTCACCTCGCTGTTCGTGTTTTCCTGTGCTATCAGTGTTTGACTTGTTTATGATTGTTTCAAGTAAAGTATTGAAATGGGGTGATGTTAACCTTGTGGTTTCTGAAGCTGGCAAACGTATTCCTTTTGTGGGGTGGTCCTGATGAAAGCCACTTTTATCATTTGAATGTATCTGATGGTCTTCACGACTGCAATTGAGGATATTTTCAAAGTTCTTGCAATTTCATCTGTGAGAGTTCAGCAATTTGTGTCGACAGTTTGAATGAAATGAAGTGCGGATGAATCTTTAGAAGTAGAGTCAGACTTTAGAGCACTTCAGTATGTTCAGTATCTCTGCGTTTTACTTATTATGTATGTTTCAAGCAAAGTATTAAAAATTAGCAACAGTTGTTTTAAGTCATTTTAGTATTCGTTAGAAGTCATCGAGACATTTCAGTCGGTGCCCTTTTTGGTATCGAATTCATAAGAGAGAGAGACAGAATGAGAGAAAAACAAAACTAAACATACGTCCAGGGGATGTAACACTCTTTTCTTTTCTAGCCCTGAGCTCTTTAACCCTTAGCCTTTAGCCTTCAGGTTTGATCAGGCTTTCAAATACCAAAGGCCAGGCTGGGTAGCCATGGTGATTCAGCCCACTCGAGGCAAGAGCACATAGTGTCATTATATCTCCAGACCAAAGGCTTCGTCTAAAGTTGTTTATTCTTTCAGGAACAGAAGACCGATTCATTGCTTTATCCAGTCAAAACACGCAATAATGAACACTCTCACACATTCAGTCCCCCCCCCCACACACACACAAACACACACACACACACACACACACAAACGCACAGCACACCAGGGTGACTGGGTTAACTGAATGTATTCACTGGCTTATCAGGGGTCGGTCTGGCATGTAAGTTTGTAAATGAGCTCGAACAGAACAAGCAAGCACAAACACGAACAAATGGAGACAAATGACGAGGACGCTAATGACGACGGCTACTGGGATATAACCTGTGTCTGCTGGCCGAACAGAAGCCCTCTCGATGGGAGGGGAAATGGCCTATCTGCTGCTTGATAGGGTATTGATTATTTGTACAGGTGGATCTTTCAATTCATTTGTCAGAGACAGACGACTCGAGCAGACATGTTTCCCAGCCTTTCCCACCGTTTTCAGAGAAGTCACAGATATAATACACTGAGGTTTGTACAATTTACAGCTTTCACACACATCTACACAAACCCACACACAGACACACACACACACAGATACACAATAATCATAAGCAGAGATATACAGGTGTTGGACAATGAAGTTGAAACACCTGTCATTTTAGTGTGGGAGGTTTCATGGCTAAATTGGAGCAGCCTGGTGGCCAATCTTCATTAATTGCACATTGCACCAGTAAGAGCAGAGTGTGAAGGTTCAATTAGCAGGGTAAGAGCACAGTTTTTCTCAAAATATGGCAATGCACACAACATTATGGGTGACATACCAGAGTTCAAAAGAGGACAAATCGTTGGTGCACGTCTTGCTGGCGCATCTGTGACCAAGACAGCAAGTCTTTGTGATGCATCAAGAGCCACGGTATCCAGGGTAATGTCAGCATACCACCAAGAAGGACCAACCACATCCAACAGGATTAACTGTGGACGCTGTAAGAGGAAGCTGTCTGAAAGGGATGTTCGGGTGCTAACCCAGATTGTATGCAAAGAACATAAAACCACGGCTGCCCAAATCACAGCAGAAATTAGTGTGCACCACAACTCTCCTTCTCCTTCCTTCCACCAGAACTGTCCGTCGGGACAATAAATTATTTTGGTCTAAAACCAGGTGTTTCAGTTTCATTGTCCAAAGGAAACATTTTTTTTTTCTTTAATTATTACCAAGAATGCACCAACTTTTTGGCAAACAAAATTGTTCGGATACAAATGTTCAGTTTTTAGACAAAATAAGTAAACAAATAATAATAATAATAATTTATTAAATTTACATCTTACATTTAGCTAATGCTTATTACACAGATGGGCTGACGTATTGTTAGGGATCTTGCCCACCATAGAATCTTATTGGTGTAGCACAGCATCCAGTCACCAAGACCTGGAGTCGAACCCCAGTCTCCCTCATTTTGTGGCAGCTTACTGGAAGGAAGTGGAGTTATCCACTGCACCACACCAATCACTGTTTAGTTGTATAAGTCTTACTGTGGTTCACAAAAATAAATCATTATTCAATAAATATTTTAGTGTATTTTATAGTCTTGACTGAGACTAAACACAATACAACTGCGACTCTGGAAAGTTTCAGTTGGAGACCCCCTTTGTGCATGGAAAGTACCACTGGGGCCTCCCATCTACCCGGGGTATAAACCACAATCTGCACACTTTACAAAGTTTGTTTTTGTGGGTTTATATGAAAACCCACTTTTAAAGATGAGGCCAAATTTTGGGGTCTTAAATTATATTTATTTTGAGTTTTTAAAAAGGTCTTAAAAAGCATTTTTTTTTGGCGTGTTAGTCAAATTAGGAATGTTTTGGTATATTAATCTACTAAATTCAAATTGTGAGTGGACCTGTATGTAAGATGTGGGTCCTCTGAGTATGGGCTGTTTTGTTTTGTCATTAATATGCAAAGAGTGCTTGCAACAATGACACATTTGCAGTGTTGTTTTATTATAATTTTAATGATGATATCCCATGTGTGTTGTCTAACAGTGATGCATGTATTCGTAACTCAGCTGCCTGATTTTTATTTTTTTTCTTGCGTTATAAGTAACGTACATTTGCAGTAAATGATGCTTTGAGAGCTCTGTAATTGCACAGTTACTGAAGCACACCAAACATCTGTCCTCTCGCTGTAATTACATATTTTCTGTTCCTGTGAGGTGGTTAGACTCAAAGAGCTTATTATGGCCTCTGACAGCCCCAGGAAGTGTGATTACATTCCCTACTCTGTCATGCTGAATGCAGTGGCCAGCACTCTCTACGCTTTCAATTTCCTTGTTGTCAGGAACAGGCTAGTCATAAAACACACCGATTGGAACTTCTAATCAGCGGTGAGCATATGTTACTAATCCCGCTACTCATTTTCATGATCGCTCCAATGTATAGGAGTGTGTTTAAAAGCTGGGAAATATATTACAGTAATTTTATCGGCGCTGACAGCAGAGGCGGAGTGTGTCCGCACCGTGACTCGGTGTGTATTTACAGTACTGTTGTAAGTGGTAGGGCATATTTAGTTTTGATGTATGAGTGTACTTTAGCCCACCTCCCTCAGGGCATGTTAGAGGCAATTGAGCAGAAAGAAAGCCAAGAAATTGCTATTCTTGTTTAGGCCTGAGAAAAAAAAAAAGGGAAGGCCAAGGCTGCAGGAGAACATGCGGTAATGTCTTGGCGATGACAAGGCATGCAGAGAAAAGCTGTCTCACCCTCAAAATCTCAAAGATTTTTTTGAGAAAAAAAAACTGTGTTCTGTAGAAGCTGGCTATACACTGGGGTCCTAACTCACTGCACAGTTTATAGTAGATTAATATAGTCATGTATACAGCCTCCTCCTCCGATATATATGAAGTCATGAAGTCCAATACTTTTGTGATAATTTGGGGAGTTGGGTATGAGGTTGGATTGGTGATCATCCAACGTCTTGATCTTACAAAGAATGCTTTTGTGGCTAAATGCAATCAGATCCTCACAGCAATGCTCTAGAATCTAGTAGAAAGCCTTTCCTGGACTGTAGAGACAGTTTTACACCTACAAAAGCATACCTGAATATGTAAGAAACAAAAAATGACCTGGTATCCCAATAACTTTAGTCTATAATAAGATAGTTGATGATAAATATGCTGTATATAGTCTTATTATGCTTCCTTTTTGAACAAAACTGACAAAATCTGACAAAATCCTGAAAGAAACACAGTCTTTACACTGCCCTCTGGTGGAGTGGAGAATCTGGCCTTCTCATAGTTCTTTAATATGAGAACATACAACATTAGCTTGAGGCTAATTAGATATATTAGGATATTAAACAACTGTTTAGCCTTTTTAATTTAGTTGACACAATAATAATTATAATGATGCAACAATAATGCAGCAATAACACCTTCCCCCTAACAGAATGTCACATAAAAAAAATATATAGACAGTTCCACAGGAGCAGGCGATCAAGCTTAGTGTCAGCTCAGGCTGCGAGTGTCTGATGCTAAATTGAGGTTTGGATTTATAAATTGCTATTGAAAGGGTGGTTAACCTCTCAGCCAGAAGCCTAAAAGCAGCACCAAAACACATTTACCTGAGCAGACATGCTCTGATTTTAGATTCGACACCGGCGTTCTTTTTCTTTTTTTTTTTTTTTAGCCGTACGGGGTGGCGCGCCTTCAGGATGCCAAACCTGAGCCGCGAAACATGTGCTTTCACACACATTCTTCCACTCACGCGCTCACGAGCAGCCGCACATGTGCACCCGCACACACATTCACTCGCTCACTGACCTGCTTAATCATTCTGTGTGGCACTCCAAAGACCCATTGACATTCCGGCCTCACAGCCTGCTCCATTGTGTATTCAGAGAGAGAGAGAGAGAAAGAGAGAGAGAGAGACTCCATCTCTCTCTTTCTCTTTCTCTTTCTCTCTCTCTCTCTCTCTCTCTCTCTCTTTTTCTCTCCCTCACTCCATCTCTCTCTCTTCAGTGCACTCACCTTACCTGCTAAAACCTTATAGAGAACAATGCAGCAAAATACAGTGAATTTCTACAGAAGCATCAAAATCAAACAGCACCTCACACACAAAGAAATTCTTCAGTATATTACTGACATAAAAATACATGTTTAAAATGAGTACAGATATTTGAAATATGTATAGAATTATGCATAGAATTATGTATAGAATTCCCAACGGATTTTAGTGTATCCTGTCAAAATATAAAGAGAATGAGGCTCCGAGTGATCCTGCTAAGCCTACGATCAGGAGATTGCCAGTTCGAATCCCGTTTATGCAGCTTGTCATCAGCTGCCAGAGCCCTGAGGGAGCACAATTGGTCTTGCGCTCTCTGGGTGGGTAGATTGTGCTCTCTCCTCCCCTCATCACTCCAAAGGGTGATGTAAATCAGCACAAGGCTGCGTCTGTGAGCTGATGTATCAGAACAGAGTCGCTGCGCTTTCCTCCGAACGCGTTGTGATGCTACTCAGCTACTCTGCTATTTCAAAAAGAGGTGGTGGCTGACTTCACATGCGTCGGAGGAGGCATGTGCTAGTCTTCTTCATTCTTCTAGTGTTGGGGCATCACTAGCGGTAGGGGAAGTCCTAATGGTCTTTAAATTGGGGAGGAAATGGGATAAAATTGAAAAGAAAAGCATAGAATTTAAGGGGCTTATGCACAAATGTTTGCTAAGTTATAGATTCTAAACATTGGTTATTTGTGGGTCTTATGAGCTGTTATGATGTTTGTACATTTAAACGCCTAAATCAATGAACATCGTAAAATACTGAACATATACATACCCTTACACATTGACATGAATAATAATCGCTATATAATGTACATTAATAAAATGTTTGATGCTACTCTTTTAATGATGCTACTACTATTTTAAAAGAGACGATGGCTGACTTCACATGTGTCGGAGGAGGCATGTGCTAGTCTTCCTCATTCTTCTGGTGTTGAGGCAACACTAGTGATTGGGAGAGTAGCAATGTCCTTTTAATTGGGGAGAAAATGGGATAAAATTTTGAAAAAAAAGGAAAAAGCATGAAATGTGAGGGGCATATGCAATTTTTGTTATAGATTGTAAACGTTGCTTTTTGGTGGGTCTTATGAGCTGTTATGATGCTTGTTCATTTAAAATGAATTAACAACGTAAAATACTGAACATATACATACCCTTACACATTGACATGAATGATAGCTGCACACATGCAATCACACATCCAGTTCCATACGGTTAAAGAGGTGCACATGAATGAAGGGGTTTCCTGAAATTGAATGGGATTTATCAGCATGTCCTGGTCTGAATTAAATGATAAGTGCACGATTACTGACAATAAAGGAAATCTTCCTCCGGATCTTAATGAAAACATGGCATTTTACCTTTTTTTTCCCCTGGCAGCTAATAATGACTTGATTAATACTGCTGTGGAAGTGCGGTTGTGATGAGCCGTGCGAGAGTGTGTATGTGCCTTTCTCGGCAGAAGGTTATTTTCTGCCCATTATCAGGGTCTACTTAAAGCTGCGAACGCATTTCAGGGGAAGGGAATTACTTTGTCTTTTTGTCATTAATTCTGTACGCATTTGTGTGCGTCTGTAAGAAATGAGAGAGTACAGAGAGAGAGAGAGAGAGAGAGAGACAGAGAAACAGAAAGTGAGAGAGAGAGAGAGAGGCAGGCATATATATATATATATATATATATATATATATATATATATATGGCGAGAGAAAGCGACAGAGTGAGATACAGAATGAAAGAAAGACAGAAATATCCAGAGAGAGAGAGAGAGCACAGAGAAAAAAAGAGAGAGAGAGAGAGAGAGAGAGAGAGAGAGAGAGAGAGAGCAGGAGGCAGTGTTTGTTTATGGCTTCTTGCATGGGGGAGGCAGAGAACAGGAAAGATCCGCCACCACTTATAAACAATCATGCAGCCATGATGTTCATCATTTCTCTCTCTCTCTTCCTCTCTCTCTCTTCCTCTCTCTCTCTCTCTCTCTCTTCCTCTCTGGCTGAATATAAATTATGAATGGCTCTGTATTCAGCGTTCAGTACAGTGAGCAGGCAGAAGGTAATTCACTGTGTTGGTGATGCTGCATGATGCAGGAAGGAGTTCGTCTTTGGTGTCTCAGGCTAATAGAGCGGTTTGTGTGGAGATTTCTGCTGCATTTCATGGCTCTTCCTCCATGCTGGGTTTTATCTGTGGGTACAAATCATTTGTCAATCTGGCGATTATTTACAATCCTGGTATTGGCTAGGTCTGTCACTATATTCAAAAACACACATGGTTATATTGGTCATTTTGGATGGTAAATGTGCTTTTTAAGACCATTTTATGCTACTGATGTGAAGATAATATAATAGAAAAAGCATGCATTTTCACATCAATATTAAAAATAAGTGATTTTTATTTTCACTATTAAGGTTATTCAGACAATGGAATTGAAAATCCTAAATTATTATAAATAAAATTATGCATATCGACTGATTCACTTTAATAAGCTATTTTTGTCTAGTAATCACAATAATGGTAATATTTAGGTCAGCTAAACTATGTTTGAAGCTGTGTCCATATATTGTATGATATGTCAATACTGTAATTATTGCAAAAATAAAAGAGGCTTTTATTGTCTGTACAGAATTAACCTTTATGCAGCATCATCTTCTAAATGAAACATTCTCTTTGTATACCGTAAGCCACTTATTGCCACTCATACAGTTGGTATAACAATCTCTCTAGAAAATCAATAGCATAGAATAATTGAATGAACCTCTTATAAGAAGCTGAACATGAGCCTGAGGTCACCTTGCTGAATGCAAAGCGCAATGCAATGAGAGCCCCTTTTACCTGAACACTGGGCTGTAAAGCAGTGGAACTGCACTGTGCATTGAGTTGTGAATGCATGAGAAAATAAAAATAATAGAATTTGATTTTATTTATCTGCTGTTTAGATTTTTTTTATGTTGTATATTTTTCACAATGTTATTTTTATTTTAATGGAATTACATATTACATTACATTTAACTTGGGTCTCAACAGTCTATGTGTGGTTGCGGATATGATCTACACCAGGGTTCGGCAATAGGCGGCCTGCAGGCCAGATGTGGCCCGCAAGCATGAAACATCAAATCATAATACAATAATACAATGCTTCTCTTGTGAGCTTTTGTTTAAATTCCTCCCCTGTCTCTCTGTCGCGCTCTGTGTCACTTTAGTTTCTGCTCGTTCTCGTTTTTTCACCTGCTCTTGGGCTCCCTATCTCTTGATAATAGCATTTTTTTCCCGGCCCTGTCCCAATTCACTAGCCGGGGCAGCGGTAGTGTATTGGACAGCAACCCTGTCGACACGGGTTTGATTCCGCAAGAGGAGCGATGTGTTTATTAATTTTTTATTCCTTTCTTCTTGGGTTTTCCTGCTTTGAGATCAACTGTTCTGCAACTGGGTTTAACAACCCTATGGGCTGGAGAGCTACTAGTCTGTAGCACTCCATCCCATTACACTTCATTTTCCAATGGGCTTGTGTCCATTGCTTCTAAGTAGTTTTCCCCCTACTTGTCCACAACAAGACAAGATGCTGAATAAACAGTTCTGGCATTAAGGACCACGGACAGCGTATAGAAGGTCAAGAGGGCTGAAGACTGCAGTGCTTTTTATGTTACCGCTAGGACTGCAATGATTAGTCGATATTATCGACAATGTCAGTACTTTCCACGTTTAAACAACATCTATACATTTAAATGGCTTTTAAATCTCTGTTCAGCTGTTTCGATTGCTTTTAGGGATAGAGAACATGGCAGAAATATTTGTTGACTAATCAAATAATTTGAAAAATAATCATCGGATTAGTCGAACACCAAAACATTCATTAATTGCAGCCTGAAGTATCTTGTCCCATAAAAGCAAAAAAATAGGTCATGAACTGCCCTGACCCACAAGATATGTATGTAGGGCTTCTTGCATTGATGGTGGATGTGAATTTTTGCCAGAGTTTCTTGCTTGTCTTGTTTGTTTGCGTGGACAATTCTAGCCAGACATCACCGGGTGGGTGGCAATGGACAATAATGAGAGCGTATGGAGCGTATAGCTTCGTAGCTAAGAGGAGGTATAGACGTCTGATGGGTGACTGTTGTCAGGGTTTAAATCAGTCAGTGGTGCACCTGGTGGTGTTTTTTGTTGCCAAGATAGCAATACGCCAGAAATGTACCTGAACACACCTCACTTCCAGACCACCACGATCATCAGTGTAGATAGATGTATTCAGAAGCACTGCTGCTTTTTAAATGATACAGGAGGAAGGTGAGAAATTGGACTGTTGTTGGGGCGTAAGAGAGCAATGAGAATCATTGTGTCGAGATTGCAAATGGTGTTTTATATATTTTATGAAATGCTGATCTTGGCTTTTTCCTGCCTCCATTCAGTGCAGGAGTCTGGGATCGATTGGATGCCCTTGACTGTGCGAGTGTGACGCACGTGGTGGGCTGAACTCGCTGTGCTGATCTGGGGGAGTGGGGAGAAGACTGTGGGTGGCCTGCTGCTCACAGCTCTTCTGGGAAAGCAGAGGAGAGTAAACATGAAGTCCTTCTGTCGCTCCCCCAGGGCTCGGAACATGGCTACTGAGGCAGAGAAAACCGAGAGGAGGATTTGAGGGGAAGTACATTTTATATCAGGGAAGCACAGAAGCTTCAGACCATGTCTGAAGAACCTTACATTTGAGGGCAAGGTCGTTCGTTTCATTTTATTGAACCAAATTTGACTGTTGATCCTTTTTTTAAGGGTAATCTTTACACTTCAGTTTAACAGTGCATCGGCCTTTTAACCAGAAAGGACTTCCTACATGAAAAAGTGGCTTATGCATTTTGCACTCATACTAGAATCTCATGTTGCTGCTATCTTATCTTATTTGATCTTATCTTAGATATTAAAGCTCTTCTGAGTGGAACTAGAACGCGAGATAACAATTTGGTTCCACCTCATGTAGCTACCACATGTGAAGTGAATGACAAAAAAGCCTCCCTGAATCTTTAAATCCTTGCAGTCAACTCCTCCATACTTCCTCTAATAATAATTACATAATCTCCATAATTGTATTTATTTCCTTATCTTCTTAATCCCGTTCAGGGATCAGTAGTAACTCCAGGAAAAGTCCAGAATAAAGGATAAACCCATAACTCCAGACTCTTAGAGCTGTGTGGACACAACCATTGGGTTACTCTAACAATGTACAGTACAGGCCAAAAGTTTGGACACACCTTCTCTATTTCAATGCGTTTTCTTTATTTTCATGACTATTTACAGTGTAGATTCTCACTGAAGGCATCAAAACTATGAGTGAACACATGTGGAGTTTTGTACTTAGCAAAAAAAGGGGAAATAACTTTAAAAAAAAAAAAATATATATACTGTAGTTTCTTCAAAATAGCCACCCTTTGCTCTGATTACTGCTTTGCACATTCTTGGCATCATTCTCTCAATGAGCTTTAAGAGGTGGTCACCTGAAATGAAAAGTTTTCCAACAGTCTTGAAGGAAGGAGTTCCCGGAGGTGTTTATTAGCACTTGTTGCCCCTTTGCCTTCTTCATTCTGTGCTCCAGCTCACCTCAAACCATCTGGATTGGGTTCAGATTCGGTGACTGTGGAGGTCAGGTCATTTTTTTGTTAAGTACAGAACTCTTCGGTTTTCCTGTTTTTTTTTTCCCCATCCATGTGTTTTTTGAGCACATGACCTTGTTTTGTTATTGTCCTGTCTCTGCCCTAGCCCCGCCCAATTAGTGTTGTCACCTTGTTACCAGTTCCAGGTGTTCCCCATCCTCTTTGTGTATTTAAGCCTCTTTGTTTTAGGGTTTCTTGTGAAGTCTTTCGTGTTTCTTTTTTTTTTTTACCCCAGTGTTATTTTCAGCTTTTGAGTTTTTCGTTTGCTTAGTTTTGTTTAGTCTTTGTTCTTGTCTTTGTTACTATTTTTTTTTTTTTTTTGGTTTATGCATCTATTTTTGTTATAATAAAATTAGACCTGCAGTTTTATTACTCTACCATCTTTCACCAATCAGAGATCAGATATCAGGTCACCTTTATTGCATGGCTTTACGATTACTGTAATTGTGCAACTGATTTCAAATAAAGATAAAAAAACATCTTCATGTTGATGTTCCCAAAACTGTACTGTTTATACTATGAGGTGATACCCCGTTTTTTTCAGCTACTGTTTTTTTTTAGTTTTGTGTGATAAAGTGTTTAGAGTGTACAATTAGTCCAGTGTACACTTCAGCTGACGGTAATTCTAATTTACGTTACCCACTCATTACATGTTGAGTCACTGCAGTAAATCGGTCCGTGGATCCGCTGTGCTGTTAATGTGTTGGCTCTAATGGCTTAATTACACGACATAAGACTCTAAACTGTGGAAATCCTGTACTGAGTGAAGGCCGTGAGCGCGGAGATGGAGGAGAAAATTGAAGAGTTTCTTTCTGGGAGAGACAGGCTAAAATCTATCGACCCCCTCGCCCCGCCTACCCCACCCATCCATCAGCGGCTGAGTGTTAATGTGGAGGAGTAATGACACAACTCTCTCTCTCTCGTTCTCTCTCTCTCGTTCTCTTGCCCTCTCTTTCTCTCCTATTTAGCCATTCCACATTGATCCCAGCCCTGAGACCCAGGCTCACAGCTCGTACATTAATAAGCAATGGATCGCTAAGTGAGGCCTGTGCTGAAGGGCCTTTATTGCGAATATTAAGATGGCGATATATTAACGGGGGGGTGAGAGGGTTTGTTGGAGGATCTGCCGTCAGCATCAGCATTCCTGGTGTGGACTGTAACAGCATCTTGTGCCCTTTTCCATATCAAGTGTTAAGCCACACCTTTTTCTTGGAAACATGATTGACCATTAGGGGTCGGACAAAATATCAATATTGCGATATACAATATTGTGCTGTTTTAGTTTTCGACTCATTAATGATACGTGCCATCAAATAAAAAATCTAGATTTTTATTGAAACATAAGCTTCATAAATGTTCCCCAAGCCACCACCCAAATTGACTTAATAAAGTAAAGTCACTGCTTCATTTCTTCGATTTATTATACCCTGAAATATCGTGCCATATCACCCAACCCTAATTTTCACATCAGGGTACTACTTTTTTTTGCTGTTTTTAGCAAAAGGAAGATTCACACTGTTCTCATTTCCCATTATATACAATATCTACTACATTTATTTAACTTTAATCCTGAATATATGGAGATATATAGAGTGCATATATTAGTATCATATTTAGGATCATTTACTTCTGTTGCAAATCTGATAAAAGGTTATAAAATGTTTTTTTTTTGTTATATCTCAGTTAGGGGTGTGCCATATTGTATTGTATGCAATAATAAAATAAAATAAAAAAATCATTTTTGTATTGCAGTAGTGTAATCTTGAAATATATATATATATATTTTTTTAATTCAGCGTTTTGTCATATCACCAAGAGTATCATTATCGTAAAAAAAAAAATACCATGCAATATTGTGATATTAGTTAAGAGCCTTCTCTGCAGCTAAAATAAAAACTAACAATCTAAAGGGCTTGAAATACCACAGACTGACAAGCCTTTATGTAGCATGTTTAGCTTTGATTTAGCATGTTAGGATTGCCCTCAGATTGTTTTTCTCTGATGCAGACTGGTAACACACACAGTCAGATTTAATTCACCGCTATGTGCTTTGATGTAAAGTTAATCTGGGCTCTATTACATGTGTACTACCAGATGATCAAACAGCGGCAGTTCTGATTCATTCTAAAGCTCACGCCCTAGGCCGACACGTTCCAGGGCCGGGCTTAATCTTTCTCTACAGCCACCTCTGGCTAGTTATTGAGCAGGAGCGAGAGTAGGAGCGAGAGTAGGCAGGTTGGCGTGCAGTAAACAGGGAGATAAATAGTGGGCTTATTAATGGTCTCAGCAACGCTGCTTTACAGGCAATCGAGGGAACTGGATATTAACATTTAAGCAGACGGATTGTGACTCGTTAGTAAGGCAACTTTCAAGTCGCAGTCATTCCTTTACAGCGCTATTGTACCTGACGTCTTTTTGGTAGTGCGTTCACTGTGTGTGGAGATCACTATATCTATAATTAATCAGTTTTTGTTTTACCGTATATTAGAACAAATACAAATGCTTTTCCAGCTGGCATTTCAACGTTGATTTTGAAAAGTGAATCAATGTTGATATGGCAATGTTGTTTCAACGTCATACATTCAACCTTTAATAAACCATAGCTCAATAAAATGAGAAACTCCTATGGTTAACAGGGTGTTAAAAATAAACTCACATCACTGCAGTAAATCTGAGTATAAAGAAAGTTACCCACAACACTGAAAAATAATAATGAGTAAAATTTACTTAAAAAAAAAAGTTTTGCAACTTTCTGCATTTGCTTTTTTTAAGTAAATTTAATTTCAGATCAATTTAAGTAACTTCAACTAGGTTTCAAGACTCAAATGTTACATAGAGTAAATAAGTGAACTGAACTTTTTTTTTTATTAAACTTTATTTATTTTTGCTGAATCAATCCTTTCTTTTAGTAAACTTTACTTCATTTCTGCATACAATATTACCTAATTACAATAACTTAATTTATACAATATTACTCAAATAATTCATGATACATAATATATTATAATTCCTGAAATTTAAATATTTTTAGTTAAAATACACATTTAAATATTTACATAATCTGAAAGATTAATTTTGTAAACAGATGCATGGCATGTAATACATTTTTATTAGTATACTTAAAATATATGTGTTTTAACTAAAAATACTTACATTTCAGCAATTATAATATAAATCAAAAATTATTTGAGTAATATTGTATAAATTAAGTAATTGTAATTAGGTAATATTGTATGCAGAAATTAAATAAAGGTTACTAAAAGAAAGAATTGATTCAGCAAAAATAAACTAAGTAAAGTTTAATAAAAGAAAGGATTGACTAAAGTTCAGTTCACTTATTTACTCTATGTAACATTTAAGTCTTAAAAACTGAGTTGAAGATAATTAAATTTATCTGAAATCAAATTTACTTAAAAAAAGCAAATGCAGAAAGTTGCAAAACTTCTTTTAAGTACATTTTACTCATCATTTTTTTCAGTAAACCACCAATCTGATTCAACATCTTATCTCAAAAACACTAAAACAGTAAAACAAATAAAACATGAACATGATGTTAAATAAAAAAAGCAGTTACTGCAAATAGAAGTAAAACACTTTTTCATTCTTCCATCCAAATGATATGGTGATAAAATGTAAAATGCAGAAGGTTGAGGATATTATGTTGATTCAACGTAAAAATTTCAACGTTAGCACAACCATTTAACATTAAATGTTGATTCAATGTTGTTTCAACGTTGAAACAACAACATACCTTACACATTAATACTAAATGCAGTGCAAAATAAGCACACACACTCACACCTTTACACACTTACACACTTGCACACCGGATCTGTCCACAAAAACATTAAAACTTACAGGGCATTAGGGATTTTAGTTCTTCTTTTCAATTAAAATGCAAATGCACAGCAAGGCTAGGAGAAGAGCGAGGGAAGCAGGAGTGCAGTGTTAAGAGCACCCAGAGGCAGCGCTCAAGAGCCTTCTGACTTGCGTCACTGTGTTTTTTAGACGTCACTCGTGGCGATTCCTGTCACACCAGGAATGAAGTGACTTTACCTTTTGCCAGTGTACTCTGTAGGACACGTGTGTGTGCATGGATTGTGTATGTGTGTATGTGCATTGCCAGTTCATTAAGTGACCGTCATCAATATTCACCCGTCAATCATAGATGCAAATCTGCAGCAGATTGGGGATTTAAAAGCTAAGTATTGAGTCTTCTTTTTCCAGCTGGCTTGCTGCTGCTGGTGTGTGTGTGTGTATGTTTGTGTATGTGTGTGTATATGTGTGTCATAAGGTTCCTCCCAAAAATCTGGAACAATGACATGCACGCTCAGAGAGACAGTGCATTTGCATAATGAAATAGAGTGGAATCATTTGGGATTTGTGACTCTGCAGATCTGAGCTGAAATGTTCAATTTCTTAAACTATTCTGTCATGGTTGAAAGATCAGGAGGTGGTGAAGCGATGGTGAAGTGCTGGTAAGTGGTGAAGTGGCGGTGAGTGATGAAGCGCTAGTAGAGCGAGGTGAGTTGTAAAGCGCTGGTGATTGGTAAAGCAGTGGTGAAGTGCTGGTTAGTGGTGAAGTGGTAGGCGAGTTGTGAAATGGTGGCAAAGTGGTGAAGCAGTCCTGAGTGGTGCATGGTGAAGCGGTGGTGAAGTGGTGCTGAGTGGTAATGTTCAATTTCATAAACTATGCTGGCAGGGTTGAAACATCAGGAGGTAGTGAAGCACTGGTGAAGTGCTGGTTTAGGGCAGGCGAGTGGTGAAGCGCTGGTGAGTTGTAAAAACGCTGGTAAGTGGTGAAGTGGTGGTGAGTGATGAAGCACTAGTAGAGCGAGGTGAGTTGTAAAGAGCTGGTGATTGGTAAAGCAGTGGTTAAGTGCTGGTTAGCAGTGAAGTGGTAGGCGAGTTGTGAAAAGGTGGCAAAGTGGTGAGTGGTGAAGCAGTCCTGAGTGGTAAAGTGGTGGTGCATGGTGAAGCGGTGGTGAAGTGGTGCTAAGTGGTAATGTTCAATTTCATGAACTATGCTGGCATGGTTGAAAGATCAGGAGGTGGTGAAGCCCTGGTGAGTGGTAAAGCTGTGGTGAAGCGCTGGTGAGTGTTGAAGCGCTGGAGAAATGGTGGTCAGTGGTGAAGCTCTGGTAAAGAGCTGGTGAATGATGAAGCGCTGGTAAGTGGTGAAGCAGTGGTGAGTGATGAAACACTGGTGAACCGAGGTGATTTGTGAAGCGCTGGTGAGTGATGAAACGCTGGTGAAGCGCTGGTAAAGGGGTGGCGAGTGGTGAAGAGATGGTGAAGCGCTGGTGAATGGTGAAGTGGTGGTGAAGCGCTGTGAGTGGTGAAGCGCTGGTGAGTTGTAAAAACGCTGGTAAGTGGTGAAGTGGTGGTGAGTGATGAAGCACTAGTAGAGCGAGGTGAGTTGTAAAGAGCTGGTGATTGGTAAAGCAGTGGTTAAGTGCTGGTTAGCAGTGAAGTGGTAGGCGAGTTGTGAAAAGGTGGCAAAGTGGTGAGTGGTGAAGCAGTCCTGAGTGGTAAAGTGGTGGTGCATGGTGAAGCGGTGGTGAAGTGGTGCTAAGTGGTAATGTTCAATTTCATGAACTATGCTGGCATGGTTGAAAGATCAGGAGGTGGTGAAGCCCTGGTGAGTGGTAAAGCTGTGGTGAAGCGCTGGTGAGTGTTGAAGCGCTGGAGAAATGGTGGTCAGTGGTGAAGCTCTGGTAAAGAGCTGGTGAATGATGAAGCGCTGGTAAGTGGTGAAGCAGTGGTGAGTGATGAAACACTGGTGAACCGAGGTGATTTGTGAAGCGCTGGTGAGTGATGAAACGCTGGTGAAGCGCTGGTAAAGGGGTGGCGAGTGGTGAAGAGATGGTGAAGCGCTGGTGAATGGTGAAGTGGTGGTGAAGCGCTGTGAGTGGTAAAGTGCTGGTGAGTCGTGAAGTGCTGGTGAAGTGCTGGCGGGTGGTAAAGTGCTGATGAAGCGCTGGTGAGTGGTCAAGCGCTTGTGAAGCGGCAGTCAGTGGTGAAGCACTGGTGAAGTGCTGGCAAAGCTGGTGAATCACTGGCGTGTGGTGAAGCACTGGTGAGTGGTGAAGTGCTGGTCAAACGGTGGCGAGTGGTGAAGCGGTGGCGAGTGGTGAAGTGCTGGTGAAGCTAGTGAAGCACTGGTGATGGAGTGGTGAAGCCTGATGATGACTTGTTGTCAATATGCATTTCTATATGAACCATGGATATCTTCTGTGCTTAAAGACCCAAAAACCAAGAATCTGTTTTCAAGCTATTTTCACTTACTGGCACATACATTTTATACTGCATATTTGAACACTTTGCATTGGATCTAGGAACTCTTTGATGTTAAGGTGGACTATTGGTGCCTGGATGAAGTGCTTTATGATATTTTTTTTTTACCCTAAAGACAGTTTACTGATCTGCTGGGTTTTAATTACCCAATACCAGTATCAGTATTTATGCATCTGGAGTCGATTAAAATCACATGGTTATCTTGCTGTATTATTTTAAACTCACATGTAAAACTGGGCCTGTATGAATGACTGTCTCTCTGTCTTGTGCTGTCATCCTGTCTCACTGTGATGCTGCTTTAATGCTGTGCAAGCCTCTGCTCCCCGGCTGCATTTGATCTGAGTGAATGTCATTAACCCTCGAGTGCTGGGATTTGAGCCTCTGTGTGTAGGGAGCTGTTGAATAGACATGACTGAGTAAGCAGCTCATTGCTTTTTCCTATGAAAAGGGAACATATTAGCTTGGGTCACAAAATCTATGGCTGCACTATATACTGTGTCAGAATCGACATTGCGATATGAGCATCACTTAAGGCAAATTGGATCACTCACTGTTTTCATGTTATCAATGCAATACTTTCTGATTGTGTAATCCTCTATGGCATGAATTTTATAATTGTGGAGGAAAATAATAACAGCCACTGCTTTATTAGCATTACTCTCCTAACAAAATAAATAAATTGTTTTATTAAATAAATAATGAAAATAAGTATTTATGTGCCATTTTATTGCTGGTTGTTTAAATGAAAAAAACAACTAATATTTCAGTTGGTTTTATTGAATCCCCCGTGGCTCTGACTCCTAAAAGGATCAATCCACCTTCAAAGTAAAATCTCAAATTAATTTCTACCCCCCCCCCCCCCCCCCCCCAATTTTATTGGATTGAGACATTCAATGTAATGTTGTGATATTACATTAAAAAAGAACATTATGAAATTTAAAGGGATGGTGTAACAACCAAAGAAGTGGATATTAGTAATAGTAAACAACTCAAATTGAGCCACTGTCTGACACCAATCTTTACACGAAAACTATTAATTTAAAATATTTTTTGAAACATGATAGGTATGGTATTGCTAATCAAATTATCACAATACTTTGATTTATTGATATTTTCTTGCATCCCAAGAAAAGAATCACACGTTTTCACATGTGGGAAAGTTCATGCTAAAATGTGAAACCTGTTGAATATAAACTAAAAACAGACCCTATAACTGGATTATTATATGAAACTCCACCCCATCACTCAAAGCACCACTACATAAGAGCGAACTGCGGAAAAAGTGACATCTGAGAGTGGCATTTTCATTACAGTGAAGTCAAGAGCTTCCCGCACCAACTGTTCATATTTCTGGGCTCATGTCACTGTAGAGTCTTACACGAAACGCAGATGACAACAGGCCATATATTGTTTTTTTTTTTCATTATTATTTCAACCAGTATTCAGTATTTACATCCTGCGACTGGATTTATGTGTTTTGAATAAAAGAAACTCTCATTGTGTGTTTTAAAATACCAAATCCATTTTTTTCATTTACTTGCTGTTTGAATTTAGTGTGTTTGGCCTCACTGTGAGTGAAAAATGTATTTACTTGGCTTTAAATCTCGGACTTTCAGTTTGCAAATTCTGTTATATTAACCCACTGAGATCTTATTGATTCAGAAATATGTTTTTGACCACAATTAGGATCTATTATGTCCGCAGAAAAACTAGATTTTTTTAACACCCTGTTTACACTTTGTAACTTCATATGTCTTGAGTATCAGGATTATACCTGGACAAGTTCAAGCCAAATTATAATGCAAGTGTAAACACACCTAATTTACATTTAAAACACAAAAGACACAAATCTGATCCCTCAAACTCAAACACTTAAACAGGAAGTGTTCTAAGACACATTTCAGCCATGATTTATATGATGAACTGATTATGGATTTCACCACCAAGTGTAAACACATGTGGCTCAAATATGATCAGGTTTTTTCAGTATTTACATCCTGCAACTGGATTTATGTGTTTTGAATGTAAGTAACTCTCACATAGTGTGTTTTGAAATACCAAATCCATTTTTTTTCATTTACTTGCTTTTTGATTTTGTGTGTGTGTGGCCTCACTGTGAGTGTACTTGGCTTTATATATTGTACTTTCACTTTGCAAATTCTGCTATATTAAACCGAGATCTTATTGTGTGTAGGTCAGGTAGGACCAAAAAATAAATAAATAATTAAACAATAAAATAAAATACCTTTTTATAATGATGTGCTGGTTGAGAGACCCCTGGTGGACACAGACTCCTAAAGCCTGGCTGATAATCTGTCCTTAACCAGCACATTTCAGATTTCCCAAACTCTCAGATCACCAGATCAAATAAATCGGTACCACTTAAAAAAAAGACTACCTTTATAAAGGGTTTATAAATGGTTTACAATTAGTTTATTAATGGTTACTAGATAGGTTGTAAATGCCTTAAAAATTATAAATAATCAGTTAGAAAGGGCAACAATGACCTAATTATGTATTATAACTGATTATAAATGATTTTTAAGGCATTTACAACCTAATTAGTAACCATTAATAAACTAATTGTAAACCATTTATAAACCCTTTATAAATGTAGTCTTATTTTAAAGTGGTACCAATAAATCAAGATCTTCACTGGCTGAACTGGGTGAGTAAAAGCAGGAAAAGGGAAAAAGGCAACAGCAGGCAGGGGAGTGGTTTAATCCAGGACTAAGATTAACAAAAAAAAACATGCTAGCTCCTTTTTAATCATACAATACATGCATGTCGTATCTGGATTATATCCTGATTAGATTTGAGCCACATGTGTTTACACTTGGTGTAAATGGTCAAAACCATAATCAGTTCATCATATAAATCATGGCTGAAATGTGTCTTAGAACACTTCCTGTTTAAGTGTTTGAGTTTGAGGGATCAGATTTGTGATAGTCTTTTGTGTGTTTAAATGTAAATTGGGTGTGTTTACACTTGCATCATAATTTGGTTTGAACTCGTCCAGGTATAACTCTGATACTCAAGATATATGAAGTTACAAAGTGTAAACAGGGTGTTAAAAAAATCCAGTTTTTCTGTGGACATAATAGATCCTAATTGGGGTCAAAAACATATTTCTAAATCTATTACCGTAGCTTGGTGTATCAAACATCAATGGACTAATGAGAAGGCCGTTGAATTTTCTCCCACTTTTTAGACGCTTGGACAAAATAAGTCATTACTATCCAGATTTAGTGCTCTGAGATGGGAGGTGCTTCCCAGTGCGAATATCATTCTGACTCAATTCAGTGAAGCAAATAATTCACACTTTTAAATGGTTCCATTTTAGTGGTGATATGTAGTGATTAGGAGAGGGAGAATTCTGAGTTTGGAGACTTTAACTGTGTAGCTGCCGAACCCTTCACTATAACACAGCTGCTGCCATCTCTCTCTTTCTCTCTCTCTCGCTCCTATCTCTCGCTCTTTCTCTCTCTCTCTGTTTACATCTCTCTCTGTCTCACTCTTTCTCTCTCTCTTCCTGTTTTTCTCTCTCCATCTCTCTCTGTTTATTTGAATTCTGTCTCACTGTTTCTCTCTCTCTATCTGTCCTATCTCTCGCTCTTTCTCTCTCTCTCTGTTTACATCTCTCTCTGTCTCACTCTTTCTCTCTCTCTTCCTGTTTTTCTCTCTCCATCTCTCTCTGTTTATTTGAATTCTGTCTCACTGTTTCTCTCTCTCTATCTGTCCTATCTCTCGCTCTTTCTCTCTCTCTCTGTTTACATCTCTCTCTGTCTCACTCTTTTTCTCTCTCTTCCTGTTTTTCTCTCTCCATCTCTCTCTGTTTATTTGAATTCTGTCTCACTGTTTCTCTCTCTCTATCTGTCCTATCTCTCGCTCTTTCTCTCTCTCTCTGTTTACATCTCTCTCTGTCTCACTCTTTTTCTCTCTGTTCCTGTTTTTCTCTCTCCATCTCTCTCTGTTTATTTGAATTCTGTCTCACTGCTTCTCTCTCTCTTCCTGTTTTTCTCTCTCCATCTCTCTCTGGTTATTTTAACTGAACCCATCACAATAACACAGCCTCTCTCTCTCTCTCTCTCTCTCTCTCTCTCTCTCACACACACACACACTGACACACACACTCTCTCTCTCTCTTTCTGTTTACATCTCTCTCTGTCTCATTGTTTTTCTCTCTCTCTCTCTGTCCTATCTCTCGCTCTTTCTCTCTCTGTTTACATCTCTCTCTGTCTCACTGTTTCTCTCTCTCTTCCTGTTTTTCTCTCTCCATCTCTCTCTGTTTATTTGAATTCTGTCTCACTGCTTCTCTCTCTTCCTGTTTTTCTCTCTCCATCTCTCTCTGTTTACATCTCTCTCTGTCTCACTCTTTCTCTCTCTCTTCCTGTTTTTCTCTCTCCATCTCTCTCTGGTTATTTTAACTGAACCCATCTCAATAACACAGCCTCTCTCTCTCTCTCTCTCTCTCTCTCTCTCTCACACACACTCTCTCTCTCACTCTTTCTCTCTCTCTCTGTTTACATCTCTCTCTGTCTCATTGTTTTTCTCTCTCTCTCTGTCCTATCTCTCGCTCTTTCTCTCTCTCTGTTTACATCTCTCTCTGTCCCACTCTTTCTCTCTCTCTTCCTGTTTTTCTCTCTCCATCTCTCTCTGGTTATTTTAACTGAACACATCACAATAACACAGCCTCTCTCTCTCTCTCTCTCTCTATCTCTCGCTCTCTCTCTCTCTCTCTCTCTCTCTCTGTTTAAATCTCTCTCTGTCTCACTGTTTCTATCGCTCTCTCTCGCTCTCTCTCATTCTCTCTCTCTCTCTCTCTGTTTAAATCTCTCTCTGTCTAACTGTTTCTATCTCTCTCTCTCGCTCTCTCTCTGTTTAAATCTCTCTCTGTCTAACTGTTTCTATCTCTCTCTCTCTCTCTCTCGCTCTCTCTCTGTTTAAATCTCTCTCTGTCTCACTGTTTCTCTCTCTCTCTCTCTCTCGCTCTCTCTCTCTGTTTACATCTCTGTCTTTCTGTCTCACTGTTTCTATCTCTCTCTCTCGCTCTCTCTTACTCTCTCTCTCCTTCTCTCTCTCTCTCTCTGTTTAAATCTCTCTCTGTCTCACTGTTTCTATCTCTATGTCTCTCTCTCTCTCTCTCTCTCTCTCTCTCTCTCTCTCTCTCGCTCTCTCTCTGTTTACATGCCTTTAGGATGGTGAAATTGAGGTTGGGCCTATTTCACTGAGCCATGCTGCTGGAGTAGTGAATTAATCAGCAAACCCAAAATAGTCGTCCATATTGTTAAGCAGTCAGGGCACATATTGCTTTTCTAAGTGTGTGTGTGTGGTGCAGTTGCCCATCTCAGTGACCGGTCATAAATATACAGTATATTGAGTCTCATGATGCACTGCTTACAGTATTAATACATAACGCAGGTGTGTGTAGATTTCACTAGAAATTCAGGGCCTCATTTTTTATCAACATGATCACATAACCTGAACCACTACTAATCAAACTAATCAAACGAACTAATCATTACCTTTAATCAGTCTTTCTCTTTCTCAGTGTTGTGCTAAATTCAGCACAACACTGGAATTGCAATTACAGAGACACTGTTCTTCTTATTACACATGAATAACAGGTCTAATATCAACATGGTTCTGAATTTAATATTTTAAGATAGAAGTGAAGGTGCTACATAATGTTGCTAATTTTTGTTGCTTCTCTTTTTTGGCTCTTGCTTGTATTTCCTTGTAATTTAGTTTTGTGATTATGGATCTGCCTGCTTTATTCCTTTGTTCCCACCTGTGTGTTTTGTCACCCGTGTGCTCCTGAGTGAGTGTTGGATTTCCACTAATAAAGCTACTCAGCATGTGCATCCCGGATCAACTCCCCATCTGTTACAGAAGCATGATGTGTTGAGTTGAAGTGATTTCCTGAACAGGTTATGTTAAGCTGTAATGAATCAGTGTATCTGTGCGTATTTGTGTAATTGATTTGTTGTATTGCTTTTGCTCATATTGAAATGTAGCTTTGTCTGCTATTGTTTCACTCATTTGAAAGGAACCTCAGGGTGCCCTCGGGGCAGGTTCTGATAATGAAATTTACAGCACGGTGATTATGCAGAATGTGGATTAAGGCTGAAAATGATGCATTTGATCTAGGAAAGTGTTAGAACTGGTCTAAAAATGGTGAACAGTGAAATGAGAAAAATCGATAGCAATCAGTGAAAGTTACCAGATATTAACTTTTATTTTTTTACCCATTTTCCTCTCAAATACCCCATTGCGCAGCTAATTACCCCTCACACTCATTAGGAATCCCCCTACCACAAAAAAATGCCTCCAACACTAGAATAAAAGTTCTATAAGGATTGTTAAGCATGGACTGTGTGTATATATATATATATATATATATATATATATATATATATATATATATATATATATATATATATATATATATATATATATATGTGTGTGTGTATGTGTGTATATGTGTGTGTGTGTGTGCTAGGGCTGCACGATACTGGAAAAAAAATACATTGTAAATGTTTTTTTTTGCCAATATACATCACGATATTAAACAATGCAGGGCCCATGACGTCACCAGCGTCCAGATCAATCAACAGCTGAGTGAGCGCTGAGTTCTCAAAACCTGAGAAAAACAGCAAAACAACACTAATCGGCACTTTAATTAGGCATTTTAAATGGCTTTTTAAAAGATTAATAAGAGCGTTTTTTCTGGGATTAAAAGCATGAATTCAGCTTTCGACACATGCGTTTACAAGAACATACCCAACCTTGTGGATGGAGGCCATGCGGTTACCTCGTGTTTACTCCTGCCCTCCCCTTCACGCTTCTCAGGCAGCAGCAGTCTGTCACTTACAGAGACACAGAGACAGCGCTGTGTATCTACTTTACTTCTTATATCGAGAAACAAACCATTGCAACATGACGTGTTTGATTTAATATCCTTAAATGACATTGCACGTCCTGCGATGTGACTCTTTCGCATGCGCACATCGCGATGACGATGCTTAAACGATATATATATCGTGCAGCCGTAGTGCACTGCTTACGGTTGCTTGGTGCACACACACTCCTGCCTGCTGCACTGTGCTTATAGCAGCAGCACACATCGCATGATAATCTGCTCATTATAAGAAAGATCTGCACATCGCCATCCATCTGAGAGAGAGATGGGCGGTCTGTGAGCTCATTCACTATGTAGTGATGGGAGCTGCAGCCTCTCATGTGAAATGAATGAACGTGGGGGATGAATATGGATGTCATTCTTCTGTCTTTGTGAGTCTGGGGTAGGTGAGATTGGAGGCGGCGCGGTTGTGAGTATGAGTGTATTTGTGTATGATCAGAAGCTGTTCATCTCCCGAAATGGATGAGAGGGTTTGAGGGTTGTATCGGCCGAGTGGCATTCAGAGGTTTTAAGAGGAGTAAAGATGTGATTTGCACAGGGAAATGTTGCTGTAATGAAGCAGGTGTTGCTGCATCCAGCATGTGAGCATGTTTCAGCATCGTCTGCAGTTATATAATGAGGTAGTTTAGGAGCTTTGATTCAGCTCTGTCAGAGTTACACTGTAAACTGATTCATGTTTTTTAACAGTAAATGTTTGCATCGTATTTTATTTAATTACTATTCACTTAAATATGATAGGAAAGTCAGGACTGATAACTAATAGGAATTATTAGAATTAGAAAGAAGTACACCTTTTGCATTCCGAAGGCATGTCCTAATTCTTAATTAATTAATTAATTAATTAATCATGGATGTAATTAGGTTTTGTGCATAACATGAAATAAACCTATCAGCGTGTCACTTGCCATTCCCTTTAGGAACTAGATGCACTTTGACTTTGGCGGATTGCTATTTTAACGGTGCAGCTACCTGGACGTGTCCAATGCTTCTCTGCAGGGGAAACTGACCTGCTTGTTCACTCTGTGATGATATTTTCCCATTCCATCTTAAATGCAGCAGCCACAGTATCTGCTGCTGCAACATTTAAGGTGGAATGGGAAAGTCAGAAAGCTAGCTAGCTACTGAGTACTCCATGTGATTTCTGTAATGCAGAGTTCTGTTACAAAGAAAAGGGCCTTAAAACTTACACTTGAAATTGCACTAAACTTAATATAATGCAAGTTTTTTTTATTATTATTTTAACAAAGGAATAAATAACCCCAACTTTTATTAGGGGTTTCTGTTCACTGTATTTTGTTGTATTTTCACCTCTTTTCTATATTACAGATTTGTCAATTGGATGTTGATACATGTATACAACCATAGCATGAGGTCACAGTATTATATATTTCACACTGGAAGTAATAAAATATATAAAAGTGGATGTGCATGTGCTGCTACAGTTTCTGCACAACTAAAACATGTTATAAACCATGCTCAGTATTGTTTGATATGTTGATATGCAGAAACATATTGCGCATAAAATATTTACAGTGGGAAGTTAATGCTGTAAAATGTAATTGATGAAAAATGTATACAACCATAGCATGAGGTCATTCTGATATATTTCACAGTGAAAATTTAAAAAGTGCAGGAGAAGCCTAGGTTTGTTCCCCTGTTATAAAAGTTGGGGTGCATGTGCACATATGTTTAGCTGCTTATTGCACATAAAATATTTACCTTGAAGTTAATACTGTAAAATGATAGCAGTGAACAGTGCAATATTTAGGAGTGTATATTTGCTGTGGTTTAATGTTTATGCAATGCATTATACATGGTGCTACATATACAGTGAAAATTTAGATAGAGGGAAAAAGAAAGAGCAAGGGAGCGAGAGAGAGAAAAAAAAGAGAGAGAGAGAGAGAGAGAGAGAGAGAGAGAGAGGGAGAATTTCATCAGTAAAGTAGGAGAAAGAAAGGGCCCTGGGGTGAGAAGATGCCTGTCACCATAAGCAATGGGACTTCCGCACCCTATTAAAAAGATGCATTAGCCTCCGCACGCTAGGCGCTAATGGCTCCAGAGTTTGGACGACTCTCTCTATTATTAATATGCTTTTGCGGTTATGCAGTTATTCATCTGGTAATTAAAGTGAGAGAGCACATTGATTTCCAGTGAGTCCACAAGCTCACATGGAGCCTCGGAACCCTGTTGTGTGTTGTGAAGTGATCCATCTCTCTGCTTGAGCACACTGTCGACCTAGACCACTTCTGACAGCCTACGCTGTCTGTCATCAGCTATTGAGCTTTGAGTTTGAGTCTAATGTTTACAGTGGAGGTTACACGCTGCCGGGCCTGCTTGTAGTGGTTCCTCACTAATGCACAAACATCGTCCTGTCTGTCATCATCAGCCATCAACCAAGTGCACCAGCGCTGGAGTTCTGTGAAAATGCTGATGGTAAACACATTGTAAACTTAACTTACACCAAACATACTTTATACCCACACTTTATATCAATATAATATTTTGACAGTACTAACAGTAATGTGTTCATTCAAACTTTTGCAAAACAAAAAAAAACTAAACACCACCATCCCATAACAACCATCATATAAGAAAATGCAAATTGCATGAAATGTCTGAAATGTCCAGTCAAATGTCCAGCGAAAAATACAGCTCAGGAAATAATTAAGAGACCAAAAATATTGTTCAGAAATTAATATTTGGAGGAATAAGCCTGGTTTTTAATCACAGTTTTCATGCATCTTGGCATCATGTTGTCCTCCACCAGTCTTACACACTGCTTTTGGACATCTTTACGACTTTTTTTCTGATGCAAAGATTCAAGCAGTTCAGCTTTATTTGATGGTTTGATTGCTTATGATCATCCATCTTCCTTTTGATTATATTGCAGAGGATTTTAATTTGGTAAAATCAAAGAAACTCATCCTTTTTCAAGTGATCTCTTATTTTTTTTCAGAGCTGTATGTGTGACCATTTTGAAACAATGTTAGGATATTTAAAAAAAACTTAACTCTACAAACTCTACCTTCATCAGTTAAGGCATCCTTAGGAAGAGGGCTTAGACATTTAAAGCAAAGCACTTTTAAAGCAAAAGAACAGATACAGTGATAGATGGAATTACCATATTTTTCTCTAAGTTTGATATTTAGAAGGAATCCAGCTGCTTTCGCAACAACTACCAGTAAAAAAACACCTGCCCAACCATGTGGATGGAGGCCATGCGGTTGCCTCGTGTTTACTCCTGCCCCCCCCTCCCCCTTGTGCTTCTGAGGCAGCATCAGCCTGTAATTTAAAGAGACACAGAGACAGCGCTGTGTATCTACATCAAAACACTGCAACATGACGTGTTTGATTTCATTGCCTTCAGTGACATCACATGTCCTGCATGTGCACATCATGATGATGCTAAAAAGATATATCATGCAGCCCTAATATGTATGGTGTTGTGTAGTGGTTTGCAGTGTTATGTTGCAAGGTGGTTGCCAGGGCAAGGATAGCTGCAAGTTTTTTTTATTTTATTTTTTTATTTAATTAAACTACTACACAGTGGTTTTTTTTAAGTAATAAGAAAATTAAATTGTTTTTTTTTTCTTAGTTTCTGCAACTTCTTCAGCGTATCCTGTGTGGAACAAGAAGGAAAAATGTAAGGTATTATAGGTAATTTATAGAATTGTATCATATTGGAAGAAGGAGGCACTGCAGACATGAAGCTCGCCTGAATAGGATTCATTTTAGTGATTTATGACTAGAAGGCTAGAATGTGTATTATGATGGCAGTGTTGTTTACCCATGTAATTCACTGTTTGTGTTCGTAACGTTTGATGGAACCTGATTTTAGCTAATAATGTGCTATGTAAATACATCTCAGCGTCCAATTGCTTTCTCTCTCTATCTTCCCCTCCTCCTACTCGCTCCTCCACTCGCTCTCTCGCTTCCTGTCTCGCACACACACATACCTACACACACACACACTGGGGGAGGCCTATTTCTAGATTTTATGGACGGCTGGAACATGCAAATATATGCATGTCTAAAGCTCTATATGATCTGAACTGTCTGCCTCTGTTCATACTGAATGTGCATTATCTTATGTCACACTCATTCTGGAATATAAATGTACAAATATCTGAATATCCTATTGCAGGCAAATCAGGGGATATGGAATGGAGAGACTATAGCTATTGATATAAATTACATTTTAACCCTTTGAGGCATGAAGGTAACTGTAAGAACCCCCCTTGTTTTTTTTTCCATTTTCAATCTATTTTCTGAAAAAACTAACATTGTGTATGGGTACAGTTAAAACGTAGCAGTTTTTTGCACAGTTGCGTCTGGCCAAAGATACAAACCACTGCTTAAAATATTATTGGATGTTCACATAGACTAGGGCGGATTGTTATTTTAATGGCGCAGTGTCTGTTCAAGCTGCACGTAAAGAAGGTAAAGGAGCTCAGCATGCTACTGGGAAAGACCATTGATAAGTAAGGAGATCTGTGCAAGTGCAGTAGCCATAACAACCAGAAAATCCTGTATTTTGTGCATTGTGGTGCCAAATGCTACAAACTGTTTTTACCAGTTTTGTTTTTAATATATTGTTGAAATGGTTATTTGCCCTTTGTTTTAATGTATTTTGCTCTTTTACTATACATGGAGATGAATGCTGGTCTTGTATGAATGAATATAACTGTCCAGTGGTGTTGTGAAGATGACAAGTGGATGAAATGACATAAGCTTATAAAGACTTCTGGTCTGGTCCTGCTAATACTGATGTTTTGACCAGCCCAAATGACAATTAAGCCTTGTCATGGACTATATTTTCCTTTTAAATTAAAAATGCTGTGCTCAAAAATAGACAGTACGCCTTATAATTTGGTGCCTCTTATGTATGAATTCTACCAGTCAGGTATTAAGGAGTAGTAAAACCACTCTGCTAAAGTACAGAGTTATACAGGAGTTTCAGTTTAGTTCTCCAGCACCAGAGAACTAAGAACAGGAGCAGTATTAGCATTAGCCACTAACCACGCTAAGCGCTAGCTCTTTTGCCGTTCAGAGGTGAGTATTATCGGCCTGTAGCCTACTGCTAATCCCGTCTAGCACTGCTGGAGCAGCATTAGCCTTAGCTGCTAGCCACGCTAAGCGCTAGCTCTTTTGCCGTTCAGAGGTGAGTATTATCAGACTGTAGCCTGTGCTTTTAAAAACAAGCTACGTGGGACGAACCACTAGCTAATATTGCCCTGGCTTAAAAGAACATGTTTATTCATTTATGCTTTTTTTAGAATTACAGTTTTGGTTACTTAGCTTAGCTTTACCCCCACCCAACTGCGAGACCTGCTGAACTTGAAGGAAAACATGGCGACACCTCTGTTCCTTACTAGTGTTGCATAATGTACTTTATAGGCCAGTGCGCTTTATGTATGAAAATAGACCAAAAAATTGACGTTTATTGATAGTGTGCATTAAAATAATCATAGAACATTACAAAAAAAATACAAAAGTGATATTTTAAACGCCACTAAATGCAAAGTCACCCTCCATAACTCAAATACAGCTGAGGTTAATGGGGTGTAATTTGTCCGTATTAGTAAGTCTGACATTTTGAAAGGAATTCTCTGTTCCTGCCTGAAAGGGTTAATTAACAGCATGTTTCAGTGGCTAGGCTTTGAAGAACATTACCTTTTACCACTGGCTTTGATTCATCCTTGCCATATTAACTCACGTAACACACACACACACACGCATGTACACACACACACAGAAACCTACACACTCCTACACCTCTGATAGCCTTTGATGATGGAGCCTTTGCCCGCGTTTGTTGTTTTAGTGGGAAAGATCCACATGTCTGATTATAGCCCATCTGTTTCTTTAATGGGATCCACATAGCTAATCTCTGTAATGTCAGATCAGCTCGCTCTGCCTTGGCTTGAATGCCAGACGATAAGCAGACAAATTATTTTTTTTCTGTGCATTTTTTAAAGGTTTTATTTAGTTTTTCTTTTTAAAGTATTATTTTGTCTGTGTTGACCAGAGCTATTTACTGTATTTCTCTGTATTTAATGTGGCGTAGAAACAGCATTGGCAACAGCTACATAAAAAGTGGGATCAGAAGAAGGTAAGAGTAGAGATGGTTCCAAAGGCTGAGCAGGCAGGTTTATTTAGAAAACGACAGCAGATGCTGCAATGGGAACTTTGGAGCCATAGGCCAGTTTTGCAGAGGGATTTGAAAGTTTGATATAACTTTATTCACATAAAATTATCTATTTATAGGAAAGAAATTATTAAAAAGTACTCATAATTGTAAACTGTCACATATTCCAGATTCCAGAATTTATATATTTATATTATTTTATATATGGATTTGACAGTGTTGTGATCAACATTTCCCAATATAAGCCAATATTATTTCCTCATAAGGCTTGTTCATCTGTGCCAGTGACATCATTCATCATTCCCATCCTCCCATTTAGAAATAGAGAAGTTTCCAGAAGAGTGGATCAGTGATCTGCTCTGACTATTAGCCAAAACAGCAACGGGGGATTAGGGCTCCAACTAATAATTGTGATAATCAATTAATTGATTGATCAGCTAAAAAAGCAAAATAATAATTTATAATTTACAATTTACAACTAATGTTGTAATTGTATAAGAAACACACAGCACAACACATTAAATAATAAGAGGTGTATGAAGTGAAGTAGAAATGGAACAAAGTACAGGAGCATGCAGCTACAGGTGTGTGTGTGTGTGTGCGTGTGTGTGTGTGTGTGTATGGGTGCAAAGGAGGTGTGAATGAGTCCCTCAAGGGGTTCATATAAGGTCTGTCCTGTTTACCTTCCATCTATATTGAGAGGAGGCTGGTGAGATTAGTGCCTGTTTGTTATTTATAAATGTAAGTGTGTCTGTAGGTTTTCTATATTTTTTATCTGTGCTAAAACAGTGTGTGTGTGTGTGGGGTGGGGGGTGGGGGGTGGGTGTATATGTGTGTGTGCTGGCATGTATTTCAGTGCAGATTTGTGTGTGTTCACTGTAACCTTGCACCAGAGGCTCTGGTGAAGTCTTTGTCTCTGAGGCCATTTGTCATCCACATGCTGCAGCACAGACTGCAGAGAGAGAAAGAGAGAGAGAGAAGAAGAGAGAAAGAGAGAGAGAGAGAGAGAGAGAGAGAGAGAGAGAGAGAGAGAGAAGGATAGAGAAAGGGTCTGGCATTTAAGCTAATTATGTCTCTGCATCCCCAAATCTAATGAACACAAATCACATTTTTCCTATATTCCGTCAAGCTAGGAAAACAGCATTCAGCACTTGTTATGTCATCCTGCTAACATGCTAATCATACATTCTGCTCACTTTTGTTCAGTTCACTTTTATTGTCAAGATGTGTTCACGCTCTGAGAAAAAAAAAGTGTGCTGTGTATTGAGCTCTCTCAATGCAACCTTGAAATAAAACACAAAGCACAAAAGAGTTTTTTTTATACAGAATCAACTGAAAACTGGAGTACTTTATTACAAACAGTAGTTCCTCCTGGTTCCTCTTTATGAATAGTTTTCCTGCTATTATTGCTGGTGTGTATGTCGCATCATTGCTTCACAGCAAGGACAAAATTGTGAATTTCCCAACTGTGGGACTAATACAGTATTATCTTATCTTATCTCTTATGTGTGTTCATATGGTTAAATGCATGAATGGTAAAAAAAGCTACAATAACAACCAGGAATGGCCTACATTTGCCAGACTGCTATTGGCTATAGGCTGTATTTGTGAATATATGGCTGAATTGGTGAATAAGAGGCTGTGTTGGCAAATAAGAGTCTGTATTAGTGAATAAGAATCTGAATTGGTGAATGAGAGGCTATATTGGCAAATAAGCATCTATATTTGCGAATAAGAGGCTGTATTGGCGAAACATTGTCTGTATTGGCCAATAAGAGGCTGTATTGGCAAATAAAAGAATTAATTGGTGAATTAGAGTCTGTATTGGTGAATAAGAGTCTGTATATTGCTAATAAGAGTCTGTATTGGTGAATAAAAGCCTGAATCGGTGAATAAGAGGCTGTATTGGTGAATAAGAGGCTGTATATGGCGAATAAGAGTCTGTATTGGAGAATAAAAGACTGAATCAGTGAATAAGAGGCTATATTGGCCAATAAGAGGCTGTATTGGTGAATAAGAGGCTGTATTGGCGAATAAAAGCCTGAATCGGTGAATAAGAGGCTGTATTGGTGAATAAGAGGCTGTATATGACGAATAAGAGTCTGTATTGGAGAATAAAAGACTGAATCAGTGAATAAGAGGCTATATTGGCCAATAAGAGTCTGTATTGGTGAATAGGAGGCTGTATATGGCTAATAAGAGGCTGTATTGGCAAATAAAAGACTGAATCGGTGAATAAGAGGCTGTATTGGTGAATAAGAGGCTGTATTGGAGAATAAAAGACTGAATCAGTGAATAAGAGACTGTATTGGTGAATAAGAGTCTGTATTGGTGAATAAGAGGCTGTATTGGTGAATAAGAGTCTGTATTGGTGAATAAGAGTCTGTATTGGTGAATAAGAGACTGTATTGGTGAATAAGAGTCTGTATTGGTGAATAAGAGGCTGTGTTGGTGAATAAGAGTCTGTATTGGTGAATAAGAGTCTGTATTGGTGAATAAGAGGCTGTATATGGCGAATAAGAGTCTGTATTGGAGAATAAAAGACTGAATCAGTGAATAAGAGGCTATATTGGCCAATAAGAGTCTGTATTGGTGAATAGGAGGCTGTATATGGCTAATAAGAGGCTGTATTGGCGAATAAAAGACTGAATCGGTGAATAAGAGGCTCTATTGGTGAATAAGAGGCTGTATATGGCGAATAAGAGTCTGTATTGGAGAATAAGAGACTGAATCAGTGAATAAGAGACTGTATTGGTGAATAAGAGTCTGTATTAGTGAATAAGAGACTGTATTGGTGAATAAGAGTCTGTATTGGAGAATAAAAGACTGAATCAGTGAATAAGAGACTGTATTGGTGAATAAGAGTCTGTATTGGTGAATAAGAGACTGTATTGGTGAATGAGAGTCTGTATTGGTGAATAAGAGGCTGTATTGGTGAATAAGAGTCTGTATTGGTGAATAAGAGTCTGTATTGGTGAATACGAGACTGTATTGGTGAATAAGAGTCTGTATTGGTGAATAAGAGACTGTATTGGTGAATAAGAGTCTGTATTGGAGAATAAAAGACTGAATCAGTGAATAAGAGGCTATATTGGCCAATAAGAGGCTGTATTGGTGAATAAGAGACTGTATTGGTGAATAAGAGACTGTATTGGTGAATAAGAGGTTGTATTGGTGAATAAGAGACTGTATTGGTGAATAAGAGGCTGTATTGGTGAATAAGAGGCTGTATTGGTGAATAAGAGACTGTATTGGTGAATAAGAGGCTATATTGGCCAATAAGAGGCTGTATTGGTGAATAAGAGACTGTATTGGTGAATAAGAGACTGTATTGGTGAATAAGAGACTGTATTGGTGAATAAGAGACTGTATTGGTGAATAAGAGACTGTATTGGTGAATAAGAGGCTGTATTGGTGAATAAGAGACTGTATTGGTGAATAAGAGTCTTTATTGGCAAAATAAGAGGCTGTATTGGCGAAAAAGAGGCTGTATTTGTGAATAAGAGCCTGTATTGGCAAAGAAGAGGCTGAATTGGTGAATAAGAGGCTGTGTTGGCGAATAACTCATATTTTGGCTCCTTTTTAGCTATATCACTTGGCTTGATTTCACTTTCACAGATGAAGTTTATGGCAGTAATGATTTTTCCCGCAGTTATGATCACTCAGTTAATACTCTACTGGTAGAACTGCTTCATGTTAGTAGTGTTGTTTGGTGTCTGCAGTGCTGCTTAATGTTTGTAGAGCTGTTTCATGTTGTAGTGCTATTAAATGCTAAGTGGATGGATGATGATGTTCCAGTACTGTGTGTGATCAGTGACACTCGTTCATGAACATTTTGTCATTCTGTGTTCATTTTACTGCCTCAGACTCTGTGTCCTTAAATAACCTCCTGCCTGTGCTGCTGCTGTCGTTATGATTATAAATGCAGAAAGTACATGCTCTGTGCTCTAACCAGTAGTCCAGATTGAATCACACTTGGAATACAGTAATGCACTAATCCTACTAACACAGAATAATGTAATTCTGTC
Source organism: Astyanax mexicanus (assembly GCF_023375975.1). Taxonomy (NCBI): domain Eukaryota; kingdom Metazoa; phylum Chordata; class Actinopteri; order Characiformes; family Acestrorhamphidae; genus Astyanax; species Astyanax mexicanus. The sequence goes on along the minus strand of NC_064418.1, from coordinate 9,639,984 downwards.
ATTTATTCACTGGTCAACATGTTTATGTTTGTTTATGTCTGTATATTTGGTCTAGTCTACAAAATAGCCATTGTGAAAGGGTGAAAAATTTTATTTGACCAAAAGAATTCGTCTTGACTCAACTAAACAGTATTTTAGATGTTTTAGATTTTACAACCAATCACAGGAAGTTGAGTTAAACAAAAGAAGAGGGAAAAGAACCATTATCTGAGTGCCTTTTACCACATTCACTTGCATTATGCAGAAGTTTAAGCACAACAGAATGCACTTGCGATTTCTGTATCTTCTGTAACTGTAGATTAACCCTTATTTTAAGTATAAAAGAAATCTGAAAGTAACCTGTTTCACTCATTCTTCAGATGTTTGTCCTAATAAAGTTCTTAAGCGCAGTTACTAAACTGCAATGAGTAACAAAAAATAACTCAACTTAATCTAAACAAGGTGTAAAAAAGCATGAACGTGGGTTTGGATATTGGTCTGGACCTGGTGTAAAAAAAAAACTTTCAGTGGAAATCAATGTAAAAAAAAAAATGTATTCCAAGACATTTGGAACTGTTTTTATTGGTCCCATAATTTTCAAATTTGGCAAAAATGTAAAAAGCATCCAGCAAATTATCAAATTATGACAAAAAGTAAAAAAAAAACAGCAAAATTGGATTTTGCATGAAAACATTGATTTGCATAATGGCAGTTTTATCAATTTTTGGAAAGGAAAGAAAGAAAAGGGCATCACAAACTTTGGGCACTGCTGCTCTAGACTACAATAAGTCTAATAGCAAGACATGTTATATTTTGTTTGGATATATTTTGTTACTTCCCTGAACTTCCTCTAAAGTGTGCAGATCTGTGCACATGTTAGAGCCACTTGTGTGTTTAATAGGCCATATAGAACATTTTAATGGGAAGTGCTTTGAAGTTTTTGTTTGTTTGTTCGATTGTTAGTTTTTAACAATAAACCTCAAAAAATCCATTGGCAAAAACTAGACAAATTATATATAAATTGAGACACAAATTGAGCTTATATTAAGCAAATGTGCCAAAAATCTGCCAATGGCCTAAGCAGTTCTTTTTCTTAACATAAACATCAAAGATTTATGATAATAGTCAACTGCAACGTTTCAAAATTAGTAAAATAAAACTTAAATCAAGCAAAAATCACAGATTTCTTGGACATATTAGAAAAACAATTATTGATGATGTTTTCTGCTTATTTTTTGGTCTGAATTGTAAAGGAAGAATGATTCCTAAAATAAGCAAAATAATTTTACACTTGCAATACAATACAAAAATACAAAAAAAAATATCAGAGAAATACATCATTTCTACAGCAGTGTATAAATGACAGTTTTCTAGTACAATGAACAGAATATTTCATAAACATTCAATACTAAAGAAAAAACATTAATTATCTTAATATTCCAAAAGCAAAACTATGCCTGGAAGCTTTCCCTCTCAGACAGTACTCAGACATGTGCTGCACACACACACACACACACACACACGCACACACACATTGATTTTTAAATACAATTATTCTTTACGATATAAGGGAAATCCCAGACCCGCTGGTGCCATTCACAGTGAAAACATGGAGAGACAGGGCTAGCAGATCATATGTAGATAACAGATAGCTTGTATATATGAGCAGATAACGGATAGCTTTAATCTCATATTTTCATAATTAGTCTGTGTGTGCAGTGATGAGATCATATTTTCTGTTCAGGGCTTTTATCAGAGCAGTGTATGTGGAGTTTAATATTTAATGTCAGGACTGGGCGAGAGCTAGAGAGTATAATGTGTAGAGAGAGAGAGAGAGAGAGAGAGAGAGGGAGGGAGGAAGGAAGAGAGGATATATTTGGGATGTATGTTGAATTGAGTTGTATGAGAAGAAAATAGGCAGTATTTGTACGATGGGATGTAACTGGAGAGTGTTTGAGATCACTATGGATACAGAGACAGAAAATTCTAATAACTGCTGAAACACACACACTCACACACACACACACACACACACACACACACACACACACACACACTAGTAAAACAGACAATCCAGGATAGGTAAAGAAATCAGTACAGCAGCAGTTCAGGTTTGTAAAAGTAGTAAAATACACATGATAAGGCATTGCTGTTATGTTATGTATGTGAAAAATATGTTATGTATGTTTGGCACTAAAGGAAAAACATCTATTTTTATTCTTTAAATTGAGACGTATATGCTTATATCAAGCAATAAAAATCTGCCAATTGGCTAAGTAAGTTTTTCTTTAGATAAACTTTATGAAAATAAACAAAGTTTCAAAAAGAGTGAAATAAGTTTTAAATCAAGCAAAAATTTACAGATTCTTTTTCCGGCTTAAAATTGGACACAACAATCGGAATACTTGATTTGTGATGTTTTGGGTCTATTTTGAGTTCAAATTGTAAAGTTAACCTAATTCTTAAAGTAAGCAAAACTTGTGCTCGTTCTTTCAGATTGACTGAACGGAGTGAACACAAAATACAAAACATTAAAAAATAATTTTGCCTCTTTTTTTAAACACTGAATTTACATTTGTTTGGAACATTAAACATTTTCGGTGCATGCATAATAGTTTCAACAGTGAATAACTGTGTGTTAAACACATAAAAATAGCTTGTTTTGTCCCCTTGTAAAAATTAATAAACAGTATTAAAGCACCACTATAGCTCCACTATTTATTATATTTGCTTATTAATGCAATTAATATTGGTTGTATGGCCAACAAAGCTGCTAAGGCTCTAAAATAAGTATATTGAAGATGGGTTTATCCTGTTTTTGTTTGAGTAACCGTCTGTACCGACCACACAGTGCTTTTCACTACATTTTGGAGGATATAAAATTCAAGGAAGATTTGATTGCATTGAGCAACAACAGCATTAGTGAGATCAGAATGTTAGATGATCACCACCACACCTCATCCCAGAAGAATTGAGTGGAGCACCATCATCATCATTCCACAGAACTCCAGTTCCACTGCTCCACAGCTCAAAGCCTTTACCCCACGTGTGGCTTTAGGCATGGTGCCAGTAGTTCATGTTTATCTGCACCAGAGAGTTCTACTGAACGTGAACTTTAGTGTAGCGCTGCCTGCAGTCCAGTCCTGTCTAATCCACTCTCAGATAAACAGGGTTGTGTTGATGTGATTTTGCCTGTTTTGAGTTTACTTGAGGCTTTTTATTGGTTATGCAGAGATTGTTATGGTTAAAATGATGCAATTAAAAATTATATGGAAAATATAGAAGGGTGGCAATATTTTTTTTTTTAAAGGAGAACCTTGATTAGGATGTTGTGAACAGGGGGGGCTTCAAGAAGGCCTAGGTTTTGAGTATTCCTCCTGGTCTGTGTGACAGATTATAACTGTGTGAGAAATTGATCTTAATATTAATCTGTACATTTTAGAGTATTGATCCATTTCCCCTTTTTACTGCCCCAAAACATTGCATTAACCTGTCAGTTGTTCTTTATTTTGTGGTAAAAAAAAATATGACGAATTAACCAATAGAAAAGGCTTTAAAATGACTTTTGAAATGAGTACATACTTTTTATACTGACCTCTATTGAGATTCTTTTTCCTTTTGCTGTAAAGCTGCAAATATGGATCTACAATGTTTTTGCATGATAATGCAAATAATGTACATTGGTGTTTAGACATTTTTAGGCTGAGCTTCAACCTCATCTTCTGCTCTTAGTTTCCTTTTTTTTTTAACTGTGTGTTTGTTTAGTGCAGCTCCTGGGGACTATGGATGTTGGTTCAATTCCTGCTCTGGTCACTGTCTGTGATGAGTTTGGTTGTCTCCCAGTAACCATTCTGGGTCTACTTACAATCTAAGTGGATGGCAAGTGGGTTGGCCATGCTAAATTGCCCCTGGATGTGTGGAGTGTGGAAATGAATGGTTGTGTGTGGTACACTGTGATGGACTTAGTACAAACCATACAATCTGAGCTGGACCTGTTTTTTTTTTATTATTATTATTATATTTTTTTTTTATCAATGTTAGTTAACTGTACTTCAGGGCACATAATCATTCAGTGGGTGGGCTTAAAGACTGAGGGAGCTGCTAATTGGCGAGTTGGGCTGTGCTAGTGCTAAGTTAGTGATGTGAGACACGCCAGGTTGCATTCTAAAGCGAGGCCAGTAGTATTGTAGTATGAGCTGTTGTGCCAATTTCTCAATATCGGTGTTGGACGAGGCCGTTTGGAATGTGGCATGATGGCCATATCCAGTGTGCAAATACTACAGTAGCAATGTTGGATGAGGCCAGTAGTAGTGTACGATGATGCCTATAACTGCTGTGCTAATGTTAGAGTAGCAATATTGGATGAGGCCTGTAGTCAGCATGCTAGTGTTGGAGTTACAATGTTGGGCGAAGCCAGTAGTAATGTGGAATGATGCCCATAGTTAGTTTGGCAGTGCCCCAGTAGCAATGTTGGATGGGGCCTGTAGCCAGCATGCTAAAGCTGCAGTTGCAATGTTGAACGAGAACTGTAGTAATGTGGGATGATGCCCATAGCTGGTGAGCTAATGCTGCAGTAGTGATGTTGTGGTCGATGACGATGGCCAATCATTCTAGGTAGTCTTTGGACCTACCATGACCCTGACCAGGAAGAACTACATAAGAAGATGGATGATTGGATGGATGGATGGATGACTGGGTGCTACTGGATGACTGGATGGATGAATGGATGAGTTGGTGGATTGATGGATATTAGAACTTTAGCTAGAGTCTGCAGGGAATGTGCTCATTACTTAAAATCAATACAGCAGCACAACTAGCACGCTAGTTCACATAAGGTTAGCTATGCCACATAAAGAGTGAAATCTTCATACTGAAATACTGCATAGCTTGGCTTATGTTGTGCTGTCTCACAAACTGCAAACTTCTTTACTATATATAGTGCATTTGTAATGAACGAATGCACTAATTTAGTAAAAGCTGTTTTTCTTACATGTGTAACAAAAATAAACTGAATTGATTCTGGGTGTGGCGACTCCAAGCCAAAGTAATACATATATATTCTTTCTCTCTCTCTGTCTGTCTCTCACCCTGCCCTGGTCTTGTATTTTGTGAGCAGGCGGGCGGACCTCTTTTCTGCCTGGGGCCTAATCTCTCAGTGTTTTTCTCTTATCTTGTCATTCTAAAGCCAGTCCAGATATTGATTCCCATTGTACGGCAAGCCAAGGGGCTGACTGTAATCTTGACATATTATAGCTTTATTGAGTGGGTTTGGGCAGCGGCGACACCAGCCTGTTTGGGTGGAGAAGACAGAACCATCAGCGCGGCCTCCTGTGCATTTCCTCGCGCTCTGACTGCAGCAAAACGAGAGAGAAAACAAAATCACACACACAAGGCTAACTTCAGCGTAAGTAGAGCAGCTAATGCAAACACGCAGCCAGCAGACAGCAGCAGAGATGCAGAGGAAATAAATCCAGACAGGGTCCTGCTCAAGTGGGAGGATAAAACCGTGCAGTAAAACAAAGCGAAGGGAACAGGGGGCACTACACAGATTTGATGTTGCAGTGATTTAACTCACTGTTGCATGTCGTTGAGGGGGAGTAACCAGGCGCAGTGTGGACAAAAAGTATTGGAAAACTTGCTGATTTATTATTTCTTAGAAAAAAAATGTAAAAATAAAGAGTGTATCTTGCTTTTGTTGGACTAACAATCTCAATTCTTATGTCTTCTCAATTCTTCGAGTTTTGGTTCCTCCTAAGGTTTCTTCCTCTTAATGTAAGAGACTTTGTTTTGCACTGTTTTCACCACAATAAATAGCATCTCTGTGGTGCTGTTCATAAGAGGCGTGGATCTGTTTTACTCTGTAAAGCTGCTTTGTTTCAACTTTTGTCGTAAAAAGTGCTATAGAAATAAAATTGAATTGAATAGAATTGAATTATGTTAGTGCAAGATTAAGGGCCTGTTCGTGGACCCTGCGCAAACCCCTTACACCCCACCAACAGTCTATTTTTGCACCATTTAAATAGCAAAGACGCTTCCAAACATATATCTATGCTGATGGGCGTGCTGGTCAGGAAGTGGCAACAGAAAACACAGGTGCTCCACTGACCGATTTAAAACATGACAACAGTCAACAGTCGGACGTTCATTGCTATCTTGGCAGCGCAGGTACACACACATGAACATGCAATATCACAAAATCCAGCTTTTACATCAACAATAAATAGAATACTAAATAAAATAATATTGCTGTTCCTGTGAATAAGCTTCTTCACATCGTTAACACATAGGCCAGTTTCCTCTGCTGTGAGAAGCATTGGACACTTTCCAAAGTAGCTGCATTGTTAAAAAGTCAGAGCGCACCTGGCTCTTAAAGAGAATGCGAGGCAATAATACTTTGATTGGTTAATTTAATTTTAAGCCTAAAACACACCCATGATTATTTAAAATTAAGAGTATTAGTACATGCCTTTTGCGCATTTTGAGCCGCACAACGTGTACTTTTCCTGAGGTTACAATAGCAACACTCAAGGTGCACAGTCTACTGTGATTCATCCAAAAATGGTGCTCTACCAAAAAAAGATTAAGCAGAATGTTTACTAAGGGTCAATATCAGGATCACTTCCTTAACCAGAGCATCTATCTACACGCCACAGGCTGTGACGTTAATTACGGCTTATTAAACTACTTTAACTGCTCTGTTCTTCCGCTGCGAGGCCTCAACATGACCAAGCGCTTGCCTGGGTTAGTTCTGGCTGTGTTTGATTTGGTCTGAGCTGTGTTTTAATATTTAATAAGCTGTGCAGTGTGTAATAAAGTTCTGCTTGTTGGTAATGATATTTGCATGGCACGAGCGGTCCACATTAAAAGCCTTTATTAAAAGACTGACGGCAGGAAGCAGAAGGGGGCGGGGAGGTGGGGTCAAACAGTTCGCTTTCTCTCTCTCTCTCTCTCTCTCTCTCTCTCTCTCTCTAATACACTATCTCTCTTTTATTCTGTTCATACTGTTAGGTACAATTACTGCTGCGCTTTCTTATTGCTGCCGCTACTTATCCCCTGTAGTTCTATTTCTGGCCTCTCTCTCTTTCTCTCTCTAGCTCTCTCTCTATCTTTATCTCCCTATCTCTCTCACTCGCTGCCTACCTGCCTACCCCCTGTGCTTTGTTTAGAGCTGTGTTACAGTGTTATCAGGCTCTGGTGAGAAACAAGGGTTACCTGGCCAACACCTGTGTGCACAGCGTCTGTGTTTAGTTAGAAATATCTGTTGCTTAGCACACAGTGTCCTCCACAAATCACTGCAGCTCAACTGTAACTCAATATTCTGCTTTAATATAGCTTTAATTCTCCACTGCAAATCTCTGGAGTTAGAGATAAATGTGTAAAAGTGTGAAAGTGTTCAATTTTTTGAGCTTGTTCTCTAAGTTAGACTACAACTCAAGTTTAGGGATACTATTTGATGGTGTAACATTAGAATTTTTAATGAAAAGTTTTTTTTTTTTGCACAGTTAAAAAAAGAAAATTGCATTAAAATACACTGCAGGACGCCTCTGGAATATAATCAAGAGGAAGACGGATGATCACAAGCCATCAAACCAAGCTAAACTGCTTGAAGTGATCCAAAAGCAGTGTGTAAGACTGGTGGAGGAGAACATGCCATGATGCATGAAAACTCTGACAAAAAAACAGGGTTATTCCACCAAATATTGATTTCTGAACTGATGCGAATGTTAAAAATGATCGTGTGTATAAAGGTATCCCAAAAATATTTTCAAATATCATGATTTAATATTTTTACATTATTGCCCAGAGCTTTTTTATACTAACTCTTGATATACTACTTTACTATGTGGTGTATTAAAATGGTAAAACACTGTATTCCATATGCTGTCTGTACAAGAAAAATACTGGGTCATTCGGTTCGTTGGAGTACTGGGTTAGCCTGGAAGTGAGGGCCCTGGGGTAGATGTTGGAATGTGGGCCAAGGGCCAAAAACACCCCTCATCTGTTTGTACTTTAAACTTCTGGACTTATGCCTGGAACATATATGTCCTTTTATGGTAAAGAGATATGTGATATGCCGTGGTCTGATGTATAAAACCCTGGCTTAGGACAAAGAAAGGGAGAGAGATTTTTGGACACCTCTCTCTCCACTGTAACTTCTAGAAAACCTGTTATAATAAAACCTAACCTGATTGATAAAAATAGAAGACAGTGTGTTAAGTCTCATTTCTTCAAGAATCATCCTTCAAGAGAAGACACCACAACTACATTACATACATTACATATACTCAGTTTTTATGATGCAGTACTGCCACTAACTCTGCAGTGCACTTCTGGATGTTGCCATTGGTCTTATCTATCTCCTTTTCCTCTGAAAAGCAATTTATTATGGTGTATCATGGCTTGAATACGAAATTGTGATCATTTAGATTGAGATTATGGAGTTTACAGTACTCCCACGTAATTGGAAACTAAACAGCAATGGCTGGATTTTATGGGTATCCACCAATCCAAGGAACGTTTGTACCTCTTCAGAAGGCCACAGCGTAATTTTATGCATTTCATTGCATGGTGTGACGATTCTCTCCAGCCAATCAGGGCTGTCCAAGGTTTACACATCAATGTTTCACAGCAGATACTATGAAAAGTACCCTGTTTTTTTAGGCAACAGGTACCAAATTTGCTTAATTTTTAAAGCGAATAAGCAGAGTAGGTACCACACAATGGAAACTCACCATTAGACAGGGATAAAAAAATGAAAAAAAAAATAAAAATAAAAATTATATATATATATATATATATATATTAATTTCCTATAATTTCCAAATAATTCTGCACAAAACATCAGTATCTCTTCCACAGCAGCATGTTTCACGCCCACAGACTTGTAGAGGCTGCTTAAAAATCCCCTTGCTTTCAGTGACAACCTCCAATGTGTGTAATACTTGTGTACTAGTGTACTGTATCGCTGCGGATATTCAGCTTCAGTTTATCGCTGCAGATTCTAATTAGTCCGTGTTCTCTGGTGCAGTAACGCCTCCAGTTGAGCTGGGCTTTGTTTATTTCTGTTATTTAGGCTGGTTATGGTAATTCGTGGTGTTACAGGGGATCACTGGTGCACTCATCTCAGCCTGTTTGCGCAGGGCTTTCATAAACTGCAGTATTTCCACACGCCGGTTTTAGCGTGTTTGGCCTAATCTGGTGGATAAATGTCTTGGGGATTTGCTAATTCAGTGTTTTTGTCACGGATACCCAGGCAGGTAGATGAGGAGGCGGACACAAGTGCAGGTAAGAGCGATATGAATAATTTATTAAATAAATAACAAATAAACAATGAAACAAGAAACAAGTAAACACTTAACAAAGATAAACGAATAACCAAAAACCAAAACAACCCAGTGAAACTAGAGAACATAAACTAAGTCAACAAGAGATAATAATAATAACAAAAATAAACAAGGAATATATATATAAGAAAATTAACGAGGAACAGAATAAGTACTAAACTAAATAAGGCAGGGATATATACAGGGAATATATTTACACAGCAAAAACAACAAGAAGCAAAACACTAAGCAGGGAACTAGGGAGCGACGAATGAAACAATGGATAAAAAAACAGGAAACTAGAAATAAACAGAAAAACACAGAATAGGGAGCAAGGGAAACAAACTATGAATAAACACTGAACTAGGGCTATAGCAACACAGAAACGCGTAGAGACAGACAACAGAGGAAGGTGCAAAGACCGACGGAGGACAAGGTGGCAGAGGAGGGCTATTTATAGTAACATAAAACACACTAGAATTGGAAACACCTGGGGAAGGGGCGGAGCTACAAATGAGAAACACATGGTGGAAATCTACTGACAGGAGACACAGAGAGGCACAGGTCACGTGGGGAAGACACACAGAGATATGAGACAGGGCTAAGACGTGACAGTTTTACATGCATAGGTAAGGCTCTTCCTGTTAGGCAATGCTAATGTTTATCATTTCACCATGATGGCTGCAATATTTCTGTTTTGATTTCATGCCCAAAGCAAGCTGTTCACATTTAGGCGGGGGCTGTTTTGGCGGCCTACGTGCCTTTAACTGAGACCAGAGTAAAAGAACGGGTTTATCCTTATCCTTATTTGCCGTTTCTTCGTTTCTTCTCCTCTCTCTTACTGATTTAATCGACTGTGGCTCTGTGTATGTGTGTGTGTGTGTGTGTGTGTGTATGTGTGTGTGAGGCCGTCTGCAGGGTTGAAATTTGCGGCGTGACCTGCGACCCTGGGTGTGTATTAATGCTCTCCCGCAGCGGTAGATGCCCAGGGGACTCTCAAGCCCACATGTGTGTAACCCCCCAGCCATGACCCCGTTGGCCCTCATATCCTCGCGAGGGTTGACTCACTGTGGCTCTCGGCGGCGGCGGTGACTCAGTCTCTGCCCCATCCTCTCATCTGCGAGACTGGGCTGATATCACTACGAATGCCTATGCTGTTCCTTATGACACAGAAAAAAAAAAAAAAAAACGCTCAAACCAGATCTTTCCTTTTCTTATCTCCCATCCTCTTTTACCCCGCCCGGCCCGCTAACCAGCCATGCTACCAGCCCTGTTACCAGCCACGCTACTAGCCCTGCTAACCAGCAGCCCCTATAATGGTTTCTAATGACAGGTTCAGACTACACCAGTGTTTGAGTCGTCAGTTGTGCTCTAACTGTGAGTCCTTCAGTTGCTAAGACTTTCACACTACTTGACTGATTAGCGAAAGACGGTCACGAATTACACGATTTTGTACCTAGCAAAATTGGCGACTCACCTGGCTGCTCTCCAGAAACACGTTTATCACAAGAACACACCAGAACTAAACGCACACGAAAACCAGCAATGTGTATAAATGTTTTATAAATGTCTGATAAATTTTATACTGCAATATGTACTTATGTTCTTAACATAGAACTATATAAAATGTTTTAGCACAGCACAAAATTATTTTTAAGGTTTTAAACTCCAGTTTCCAAGCTTTTAACTCTTGCTGTCACTCAAAAGAAGTAGAAAAGTCACTATTTTAAATTTAAGTTTTTAGCTTTTAGCTCCATTCACCCCATTCACAGAGGACTCGCTTATAGGAAGAAAGAAAGAAAGAAAGAAAGAAAGAAAGAAAGAAAGAAAGAAAGAAAGAAAGAAAGAAAAGGGACAGTAATAGAACAAATAAGAAACAAATAAACAAGGTTAGATTATAAGAAAGAAAGAAAAAAATAGAAAGAAAAGGGATTGAGACAAGCGACAGCTAATGAAAAGAATAAAAGAAGGAAGAAAAGAAAGAGAATAGAAGAATGACAAAAGAGGAAATGAAGAGGAAGGACAGAGATCAGCTGTGAATTGATGAATATAGAATATATACAGAGTGATTGAGAAATAACGAATATAGAAAAAGTAAGAAACAGAAAAAATTAGAGAAGCAACAGAGTTAATATAAGCAGAAAGAAAATAAAGAATAAGAGCAAGAAAGGGACAGAAGGAGAGAAAGAGATTAATGCATATTATTGTTTTTTATAGGAAAAAGAACAAAACAGAAAGATGGAAGGAAAGAAAGAGTAGAGAAATGAAAGATACTGAATGATGGTGAGAAAAGCTTGCTCATAAAGGAGGTGTGTGCATGTGTATGCCCTTCCCCCTCCCCCTCCATTTCATTACTGGTGTGTGTATGTGTGTGTGTGTGGGTGTGTGAGTGAGTGTGTGTGTGGTTGGTCATTCATCATGTGTGGAGCTGGGCCAGCAGCAGTTTTAGTGCTGGCTGGCGGGTCTGGGCAGGCCTGCTGGACGGTGGGCAGGCAGCTGTGGGGCTGAGTGAGGAAGTAGGCCACAGTCAGCCTCACTCCTGGCCCTCAGCCTTCTCCCGAGTCCCTCAGCTCCTCATACTAATGAGCTCACACATCTCACCAGCCTCAGCCTGCCTCAAACTGGGTGCAAAAAGTGACAAAGCCTTCTTTAAAAGAACATTCGGACTGTTCTCAACCCAGAAGCAGAAGCTCTGACATTTAGATACTTACTGTAGTCCCGGTTGGGCAGATTAAAACTCTTAAAGGTGCCAGAGAATATGTTTATTCTGTATTCCACATTGTTTTGGATGCATTAATAGTTAGCATGTGACCTTGGCAGGGGTGAGAAATGCTCAGGTTATAAGCCTAAGTTTGCCAATCTGTTATTTGGCTTTAAATGAAACATTATGTTTTTTTCTTTTACAATGGATTCATAAAAAATAAACCAGTTATTGGCTGGTTTACCTCACCAATACAGACCAACATAGCATAGCTTATCCTAGTGTAGCGTAGCTTTTTCTTGGGTCATACCAGATTGTTGAGACTGTTGCTGTCCTCTCTGACCTAGCCAGCTAGCATTATCTTTTAGCCTTAGCTTTTTTAGCCTTGCTTTTATATTCTCCCGAATTAGAGGTTGTGTTAATGCTGTGTTCCTCTTACCTCAGAAGCCAGATGTTGGAGTATTGTCCTTGGTTAGCGTTGATCTTACCTATATCAATTGATACCATAGGATTATATGCATTATATTTTACACATCCAAACACCATCACAAAATGTCTGTCCACAGGTAGAATTTGGACAGTATTGTGTGTATAACTGGTTTAATGAGACAATTAATTCCAAATAAACTGTATTAATATTACTGCTTTTATTATTGTTGATAGCAGTGGAGCCATTTTGGATTCTGAACTCTTCTGACCTTCTAGCTGAAGCTCCTTATTTGAAATTTAGAAATTATGACATCTGAGTGTAAAATGCAGCATCAGCATTTTGGGGAATAAATAAAATAAGCCAAGATTATTTTGCATGAAATTAGCATGAGCATGATTGATTTACAGATTTATTGTGCTTGAATGTGCTTTTAAATGAGGACAGTGTTCATAATATGTCAGTTCCATGTACAAAACACACATTTTTCAGTTATGCCAAAGTCCATGAACTTTTCTGTTTGATAAATCTGATATTGAATATTGTGGAAATGTTTTGCACTCCATTCTAAGTACAGGGAAATAACAGTTTGTAATCAGCTAGAGAAGAGTGACAAGCTCCTTCCAACAACATTATTCCTTCATAAACTGCTCTTAAATACCTGCTTTTTTCAGCCTTGCTTTCATTTTTTCCCAAAGTAGCATGACTTTCCAGTTGAAGCTTTGTACTTGAAATTTGGAAATTCTGACATCCGAGTCCAGAATAAAGGCAGTTTTATCCTTTGGCCAGTTAGTAATCTGTGTGTGTGCACATTTTTGGTGTGTTAAAATGGGTTGTGGAATTATCATGATTTACACCTTGATTTTGCTTGATTTTGCTTTAATGTGCTTTTAAAAGAGGACAGTGTTCATAATATGTCAGATACAAGGTCAATACAGTTTTCTGTTTGAGAAATATAGAATAGAAAGTTTTGGGCTCTATTTTAAGTACAGGAAAATCATAGTTTGTAATCATTAGTTACAGGCTAGAGAAGGTTGAGAAGCTCCTTTAAACAGGAGTATTTGAAGGAGTATTCCTTCAAAAACTGCCCTTGAATACCTGCTTCCTGTTTCCCTGCCCCGCTTTCCTCAAACCCATATTTACCTTCAGGCTCTGACGCGGGCGAGAAGAAGGCTTTTTTAGCACAATCTGAAAGCCGTGGCTGATGCGCAGTGTCTGGCTCATGGTGTGCAGTGTGACTGCGACAGGGCTAAATTTGATGTCTAAAGTAGCCCAATCGATAGATTAGCAGGGCCGCAGGGCTGCGGCGTTGATGGAGGAGGCTCTGGTTGACAGCTTTGCTGGAGTGTGTATGGGAGAGTATCTGCGCCCTGCAGTAGAAAGGACAATCGCAGCATTGACATTGTCAGAATGAATGAGTTACTGCTGACTAGTGTGAAACTCGTGCAGCCTGGCTTTCAACTAGCTCCACCTACTGGTCAGTCTGACCACTGCACAGGTTCTTGCTGTGTTTGGACCAAACCAAAGGCAGAGGGAGACATGCATGATAATGATACTGATCTAGGGCAGGATACAGTTTCATTAGGAAATTACAGTTTCATTAGGAAATTACAGTTTCTGATTAAATTACACAGGCTACTGTGTTATACTGATATTAGCTTTACAAAGCAAGCTAAGAATCCCCCACTCAACTCATCCACAGTGTTTAGAAGGAACCTAGCAGAAGGTACACACTGTTAAAAGTATCTTGTACATTTTACAGTTAAAGTTAATGGCAAAAAAAAGTTGCCAATAAAAGATTGTAAAAATGACAGTAATTCACCGTGGAGAAAGATTACAGCAAATTACTGAATACAAAGAATAGTAGTTTACTGTAACTGGATTACAGAGCATTATAGCTTTCTTAGAGTAAGTTTCTGCATAATTAAATACAGGGGTTGGACAATGAAACTGAAACACCTGGTTTTAGACCACAATAATTTATTGTCCTGACGGACAGTTCTTGTGGAAACAGGAGAGTTGAGGTGCACATTGAATTCTGTCGTGATTTGATCAGCCGTGGTTTTATGTGTTTTGGATACAATCCGGGTTAGCACCCGAACATCCCTTTCAGACAGCTTCCTCTTGCATCCACAGTTAATCCTGTTGGATGTGGTTTGTCCTTCTTGGTGGTATGCTGACATTACCCTGCATGGATACCGTGGCTCTTGATACGTCACAAAGATTTGCTGTCTTGGTCACAGATGCGCCAGCAAGATGTGCACCAACAATTTGTTCTCTTTTGAACACTTGTGTGTCACCAATAATGTTGTGTGCATTGCAATATTTAGCCATGAAACCTCCCACACTAAAATGACAGGTGTTTTAGTTTCATTGTCCGACCCCTGTATATAGAGATGACAGCGGTTTTAATAGAATATCCCAAGATGCATTGCGTTCTACAGTATTGCAACAGAACATGGTTAAACAGATATTTACTGTATAATTTTACTGTAAAAAAAATAAAGGAATTGGTCAGAGGGCATGTTCTCAACCCCTCTGAAAGCAACACGCGAAAGCAGGGGTCCATCCAGCCGACAGAAACAGGAGCACACAGAGCCAGGCTCCCCCCATCACTCACGCTGTGTGTTTAGCACTGATAATGCATTTATACTCATCCACCACTTTAGAGAGGGCACCCCCCATCACCTGTCTAATGGAGCAAATGGAGGAGCGCACACGAGCGGGAGTCTGCACCGCGGAGGTCGTACTGCGGTCAGGCCGCAGTAAATACCACATGCACACTCACGCACACACACCTGAGTCTGTAAGAGTAAGGATAATAGGATGTGGAGTGCGGTCTCGAGCTGTGAATGCATAGCGGGGTGTCCTCTGACATTCCCTACCTTTCTATTAAGAGTGTAATTATGTGCTGTGTTTATTTGAGGGTTAAGAGTATAGGTGCATTGCCACATTAAGATATACAGCTCTGGGAAAAATACAAAAAATAAGAGACCACTTAAAAAAAAGATGAGTTTCTGTTTTCAATTTTACCAAATTGAAAACCTCTGCAATATAATCAAGAGGAAGACAAATGATCAAGAGCCATCAAACCAAGCTAATCTGCTTGATTTTTTTTGTAACAGGAGCGGCATAAAGGTATCCAAAAGCAGTGTGTAAGACTGGTGGAAGAGAACATGCATAGATGCATGAAAACGGTGAAACTGTGAATAAAAACCAGGGTTACTCCACCAACTATAGATTTCTGAGCTCCTAAAACTTTTTAAATTTGAATTTGTTTTCTTTTTTTGCATCTTTTTTGTTATTTCAGCCATTTCTCATTTTCTGTAGTGGTCTCTTAATTTTTTCAGAACTGTATATATATATATGAGTGTTTGTGTGTGTGTTTTTTTGAGGACATTGCACAATATTGCGGGTTCTGTCTTACACCCTGCAAAAGGCATGCCAGGAGGCTCATCGCTATCTTACACCCTCAAACAATTGTCATTTTCAGGTAAATTTCTGGTGTATTTGTTCAGGTAAATTTCTGGTGTATTTCTATCTTGGCAACGGAAAACATAGGTGCTCCACTGGCTGATTTAAACCCTGACAACAGTCAAGTGACAAATGTTCATTGCTATCTTGGCAACGCACGTGAAGCACACATGGACACGCAGCAGTGCTCAAACTCAACTTTTACATCAACAATAAATAAAACACTATATTAAATAATATGGCTGTTCCTGTAAATGAGCTGCTGATGCCCCTTCTTAGCGTGAACGAGCAGGTCTGTTTCCTCTGCTGAGATGGACAGCATTGGAAACATTCAGTTAGCTGCGTCAATAAAATAGCAATCCGCAAAAAATGAGAGTGCACCTGGCTCTTAATGGGAATCTGAGGCAAGTGACACACTGATTTACTGGTTTATTTCATGTTTTGCCAAAAACACCCCCCTGACATTAAAGATAATTAGTACATGCCTTTAGTACGTTTTGAGCCTCACAAGGAGTACTTTTCCTGATGTTACAATAGCAAAGACACACTGCCTTAAATCAAGATGAAAGAGAGCCATGTAACTCCAATATGGAACTGTAAAGAAATGTAAAACAGAAAGCAAAGGAAAAAGTTGCTTTTGTAAACTATTGCGGTAACATAACTGTAGTAAACATAAATTAGCACAATTTCTACTAGTCCTACCTTAGTTTTATGGTTTTTATTTTGATGTAATACCCAATGTTAAATCATGTAAAAATAAAAGAAAAATCTAATGTATACAGTAATGTGTAATAAATGTAATATATAATCAATTTATATAAATAAAATGTTAAAAAAGTGTTCTATCTATCAGTGATAATATACTGTGTATAATAAATTAATCCGAAGCCATGGCCTGAGACTGTATAAAACCCTGTGTGTGTGAGTCAGTCAGTCAGTCAGTCAGTCAGTCAGTCTGGGTTGTCAGCACATGTTTGAGAGTTTGAGGCCTGAGTGAAGGTTGTGACAGTTCTTCGCAGAACGCTGTAGATCCGTCTGCAGGATAGAGCAGAGCCGTGAACAGGAAGCAGACCTGTCGCAGGCCGTGTTGATGGGAAATATCAGTGATGATGGCACAGATTAAAAGTCTTGATGAAGGATGTGACATTCACGGTCTGATGGATCCATGTGTCTGCACTCCCTATCCAGCCTCAACTGATCTGGGGGAATTAGCCTTCATCACCTTCTCTCTCTCTCTCTCTCTCTGCTTTCTCTCCTTCTTTCTTTCTCTCTTTCTTTCTCGCTCTCCCTCTTTATCTCTTCTTTCTTCTTCTCTCTCTTCTTATAAGCCCCAAAAACAATACTTTAGCTTTCTACAGTAAAGAGTAAAGAAACTAGTTTCATACATAAAATTGGATGATAAATTTTACCTAACCCATGTTTCTGCCTAGACTGGCTGTAGAAACTTTTGACTGGGATTCATGTCAACTTGATTTAAAACAAGGTGTGTAGGTGTAATGTTGTCATGTGGGGCAGTGGTGTCTCCATATAAGGGCAATGTTTAAAAAAATGTTTATGCATCATGGAGAAGAGAAGCAGAAATGTAATGTCCAAATATGAGGACGCAGCGTCTAAAGAGGTTAAAGTTTCCACAGAAGCCTCATAGATCAAAGCCAGCCATCAAGCCAAGGTATCTGATGATGATTAATAACCAAACCTACTGCAAATGTTACAGGTTTCAGTTAGTCACTCACTTCTCTCCCTCTCCCCCTCTCTTTCTCTCCCTCTCTCTCTTTCTCTCCTTCTCTTTTTCTCCCTCTTTCTCTCCCTCACTCTCTGTTTCCCTCCTTCTATCACTTTCTCTCTTTTTCTCTTCCTCTCTTTTTCTTCCTTTCTCCCTCTTTGTTATCTATTTGTTTCTTTCTTTATTTCTTCTCTGTCTTTCTCTCGCTCTATCTCTTTCTCTTCCTCTCTTTTTCTTCCTTTCTCCCTCTTTGTTATCTATTTGTTTCTTTCTTTATTTCTTCTCTGTCTTTCTCTCCCTCTATCTCTTTCTCTCCCTCTCTTTGTTTCTCTCCATTTCTTTTTTCCCTTTCTCTCCTCTGTCTCTTTTTCTTCCTCTCTCTCTCAGTTTCTCTCCCTCTATCTCTTTCTCTTCCTCTCTTTATTTCTCTCCGTTTCTTTTTTCCCTTTCTCTCCTTTTCTGTCTCTTTCTCTTCCTCTCTCTCTCTGTTTCTCTCCCTCTATCTCTTTCTCTCCCTCTATCTCTTTCTCTTCCTCTGTCTCTCCCTCTATCCTTTTCTCTTCCTCTCTCTCCATCTCTCTCTCTTTCTCTTTATCTAATTCTCTTCCTCTCTTTCTTTCCCTCTATTTGTTTCTCTTCCTCTCACTCTTTCGCACCCTCTCTCTCCTTCTGTCTTCTTCTCTTCCTCTTTCACTTTCTCTCCTTCTATCTCTTTCTCTTCCTCTCTCTTTCTCTCCCTGTCTTTTTCTCTTCCTCGCTCTCTCTCTCCCTCTCTCTTTCCTTCTCTCCTTCAATCTCTTTCTCCCCCTCTTTCTCTCATTATATTTCTTTTTCACCCTCTCTCTTTCTCTCCCTCTTTCTCTTTATCTTCCTCTATCTTGTTCTCTCTTTCTCTCCTTCTCTTTCTCTTAATGCAAGTAAAAGCCTGCCCACACTATGCTACAGAAAACGAGCTCAGGATTAATGTCACGGTGTGCCAGCTCCAAATGCCAACAGCATGCCTTCACAGCCACCCTCACACTCTCTAGGGCTTGCCTCGTGTGCAGCGTGAATTTGAGTCCATGGAAGTGTGTGTGTGTGTGTGAGTACAGTATTTGGCCATTTTGAAGCATAGAGCTCCTTTTCCTCTCATTATTAGCACTAGCTGTGCTGGGGATTAGCATTAAGCATTAACTGAGACATGTCCTGCATTCGTCTGATGATTATATTTACATTGTTTTTTTTACGTACAGTTATGATATATTTATATTTATTTGAGGCATCCAAAAGAGCTATGTTTTTTTTGTTGCATGACAATTTTCCATGTAGACCCCTAAACAGTATTTTGCATACAGTTTTGTGTACTGTGCCTTTAAAGAAGCGTTATGCAATAATGTATGTCTCTTGCACTTGAGCTCCCCCTGCTGTTGGTAGGTATAATAATAATCACACTCTGAGCCATCACTAATGGACAGTACTGCTGCTGTCCTGTTAATCCCTCAAAAATCATACACAAATGAGCCTGATATGAAATATATTGATTTTGAATATATTGTATATGTATTACATGCATCAGAGTATCTCTATCAATATGTAGGATTGCAGTTCTCACAAGTGTTGTCTTGTCCTATTATTCAAAGTTGCATAATGCAGTTAGCAGCACAGAGCCAGAGTAGTAATGATAATGATTCCAATATCTCTATAACAAGTCAGTGGAGATTATCTTGCTATATACTGTTGCTTTAAGACCTCTTAAGATACTGTTTTGTACTTTATTCTAAAAGCAAAAAGAATTCCTGTTAAAATACTGATTGTATTGCTTTTGTGAATAGGTTGAACTCTTTTAACCTTTACAGACTGTATGCAGATACATTCATAAGTTTTACAGCAAATTCAGAACAAAACTTTCCATTTAGTACATAGCGTCGCTGTCCAATGAAAAACAATTATCTCCAAAACACCAACTTTACAGGAAAGAGAAAAAAAAACTTGTAAACTTTCAATGGAAGTCAATGTAAAAAGAGTTTTTTCAGGTCATTTTGAAGCATTTCTATTGGTCCGTTCATCAAGAAATTTTGGCACAGTGTAAGGGACAGTTTGTCTGTTTAAATTATGTAGAAAACTAAAAATCGACAAAAATGGAGATAAGTGTTTTTCATAGGACAGCAACGATAGGTAGTAAATGCTTACAGTGTTCATTAAACTACATCAAACTTTATTTAAAAAAAAAGAAATAAAGAAATAAAGAAGGGCTTTAAGTAGGTCTTGGCATTATATGGGTCCTTTTACCTTCAGAGACCTGGACTTTTGTTTGGTGTGCATTTTTTATTTCTTCTAGCTATTTAGGATTAGGAGGACCTAACAAGTAGTCATTTTGGTAAAAATGAATGTCCTCATATGGGTAGTTTTTAACATTTAAAAATAATCCTTTCCATTAAGGATGAGTAGGACCCAATTTGTCTAAAACAAAATGTTAGCTTTCTACAGTACTAAGTTAACAACTTTAAATTAAAACAAAAAAATAAACATTTTTCCTTGTCTTGTAGAACTGGCTGTAGAAACTGTTAACTGGGATTCGCTGATTTTTTTTTTTTTTTCAATTAATTGAGTATAATTTTGTTATGTGACTATATTTATATGAGGACAAAGGGTAAACATTTTCAAAAATATACACGTATCATGAAGCAGAGAAGCAGAAATGTAATATCTCAAGAGGTTAAAGTTTCCATAGAAGCCCTTTGAATCAAAGCCAGCCATCAAGCCAAGGTATCCGATGATGTTTAATACCCAAACCTAGTGCAGATGTTGATGCTGTAACAGGTTTCAGTTGCTCAGTCAGTCGGTGCGTTCCCTTTTTACGCAGGCCTACGTTCATTTCGGCTGTTTAATCATGAGCCACGTTGATTACGTTGGCAAAGCTCAGAACAAGAGAAACAAATCAGATTTGATAAATATTAGCCTAGCCCAGCATTTCCTCTGTTACGCCTACACTGCTGAGGCGAGCACATGGTGATGATGTCCTCAGATAAATGTAACAGGCTGTCAGGCTGATTTGGCCTATGGAAAAAAAGGAAAAAAAAAAAAACTGTTTGCCTTGAATGTCAATCAGTCCAGCCTGGAACGACCTGGAGTGGAGGCTTTTGTTTCGGTCCCTCTGTGTGATCCGTCATCCTCCACTAATGTCTGCTTCCCCCGCATCTCGGGAGGGATTCATTATGTGAACAGACATTAGCAAACGCCTGCCGAGAGGTTTGCTCCCTGACAATCTAATAAGCGCTTACAGGAGTACGAAAGCGGGAGCGAGAAGGAAATGTGCTTTTTAGAGAGTCCACACGAGTGACGCCACATAAATATTTCATCTCGCCAGAGACGTGACATGATGTACAACCGTGTGATGTGCAGTCAGGCAAGGAGCTGTGCTTAAGGCCAAGCCAGTGATTCACTGTGCCGGTAATAACAGGAGTTGCTGTTTGGGAAGGAGGGAGCTGAGAATTTGCCTCTGTTCCTCAGCTGACAGAAACATATTGTAGTGGAAAGCTTATCGTATGACCACTACTGATAATAACTGCTATGAGTCAGGACCACAGAGGCTAGCACTGTTTGTTTACATACACTAGGCTCTGTCTATCTCTGTCTCTGTTCATATACTGTTTGTACATATCTATTTATCTCTTTCTGTGTGTTTCTGTCTCTCTCTCTGTCTCTTTCTCTCTGATGTGCTGAATGAAGATGAGAGGGGTTAAAAAGGAGGGATGAATCAGCTCCATTAGCGGTTATGATCGGCATGGAGAGATGATGCAATGTGCTAGCTTAGCTGTGAATGATGGCTACTGGAAGAACCTGCCAGACATGCTCAGGCTTTCGGCTACAAAGTGCCATTAGTGCATTAATGCTCATTCATCAAGCCTTTTAATGTTGACCAGGATATCAGATTGTGCTAAAAGGAAACCGTCAAAGCAAATGCTTTTAGTATCATATTTGTGTTTCTTCTTCTGCGTCCATCGCGGCACACAAAGCCCGCGGTGCTCAGGGTCAAGCAGTTCACCGCTTATTTACAGGTGTTCATTTGATTATCGCGTCCCTACACAATGCCACATTTGTCTCCATAAGAGGCGATCTTTTAACGCGAGCCACGGCCTTCCGCAGTGGGGAGTCGTGACTGGGCTTTAAACTCTGACAGCACAACCTTCAGCGCTGCTCGTGTAAAAGAGAGACGTCACCACCACTTTGTTCTCCCAGGTTTGATGATTCACAGGATTCACAGGATCCACAGGCTGCCTGAAGAAGCACCATGTGTGTCTCTTTGAGAACTCCATAAGCAAAGCCTATTGAAAATAAAGTGGGTTTCAGGATCAGAACTGTAGTGAGAATTATAGAGTATAAACTGTGTGGATCTGATTTGATATCAGTGTGAAGTGGACACTGTTGGTTGTGTAGTAGCTTGGGATGCTTGCTGCATGTAAATGATTGAAATAAGTCTTGTCTGATACCTCTGATACTGTATTTTTTTTCTAAAAGAAAATTTGTTACAGAAAATATTAATATAGGACACATACAAAGAAGACACAAAGATCTATCAGGAAAGAATAATTCTATCTGTCCAACTGTATATGAGATAACAGTGAATAACGATGATTACAAATATTTATGCTCAAATTTACGTCAGTTGCTAAGTAGAGTTATTCCATTAGTAGGTTTTAGAAGAAGGACTGGTCCTCTAACCCCACATATACCAATATATACCCATATATACTCATATATAAGCATATATACTCACATATACCCATATATTACATTACATTTGGCAGACACTTTTGTCCAAAGCGACTTACAATAGTGAAGTAGTAAACGCATATATATATATATATATATATATATATATATATATATATATATATATATATATATATATACACAAATAGAGAGAGAGAGAGAGAGAGAGAGAATATTTACCCATATACATGCTTGTATACTGATGTCCAAAAACACCAAGGTATACGCATATATACATCCATATATACCCATATACACCCATATATATGCTAAAACATATAGGTTGATTTGTAGATGTTTAAAAACGACACTATCATTAGAATTAACATACAAAATAAACATCACAGACATTATTTTTACCATCAACCAATATCCTACTGTGGTTTAACTGTTTGTCCGTCATGGAAAGATGGAAAGATTTAAGTCACAATTCGGTCAGTCCGTACTGTGCTTGACCATGTGCTCACTGTATGTAAGTGTGTGGGTGTGTGGGTGTGTGTTTGTGTGATAACCAGTGTGTATGTGTATGGTTTCACTGTACAGAGGGATTAAAGGTGAAGGACACATTGTATCTGCATGCTTAATACATTTATAGTAAATATGCAACATAATCATGTTCCAATCTCTTTATCCTATAGAATAAATAAAAGCTGTTTTTGTTACTGTACCTTTAAGACCCATATTAGATTCATTTATTGATTGATTGGCTGCTCTGTATTGGGTTTCATTTCATTCCGATTTTTTTTTATTATTATTATTTACCCAATTGTCTCAATTACGGACAGAGAGAAGTATTTCATTTAAAATAGTCTGTTTTTGCAGCACTTTTCTGTACATGGTCTGTGTGATATGGGTACAGTGCATTATTATCACACAGTGCTTAAAGTACTGCATATTGAAGATGAAAGGTCCTTTGTGTGACGCAACAGGAACAGTCTGTGAGAGGGAAATACGGCGTGGTGGAGAGTGGAAAATAAATGTATGTGCTACAGGCTACAGAGGGAGGATGTGTCAGGGTTGCCAAGATACAAGGGGGGGAGGGATTAGGTTATGACCGTTACCACAGTACCAATGATGTAACCAATTGCAATGAGTTCCTGCTAACCCTGATCTCTCTCTCCCTCTCTCTCTATCTCTCTCTCTCTCTCTCTCTCTCTCTACTGCACAGACTGTCTACAAACACTGGCTGTGTTCCCAGTACTTCCAGACCACGCAGATGCACTGCAGCAACAGGATCCCATGCACGCAGTACTGCCTGGAGGTCCAACAGAGGTGTCCTTTCATATTGCCTGACAACGACGAGCTCATATATGGTGGAAGCCCTAGTTTTATATGCACAGGTGGGATCACAGTGTGACTGATGCTGTTGCTGTGTGTGTGTGTGCTGTGCTGTGCGCTTGTTGCATTGCAGTGCAGTGCAGTGAAACGTCAGCCCTGCATCCGGCATCTACATTTGTCTCTGATGCCATCTGCTGGCCACTGTGAGACACTGTGGGTGTGTTAGGGTCCACAGGTTTCCCCTAACTGCAGTAAAGTTAATTTAACCCTTTGAACCCCAGCCTATTATGGTGTGTTTTTTTCTGTTTTTATTTTAACAGTGAAAACTGTTATAACAGTTTTCACTTGTTATAACACAGTTATATAAGGAGACAGTTATTCTTTTTTTTTTATACCAAAAGACATTGAGCTATTTAAAAATTATGTCATCATTGGAGATGTAAATGCTTCCAGAATTTGTAAATCTTCATGGAATTGATCATGTTTTGATCAAAATCTTAAAAAATATTATCCAGACCCATTTTCTTTTTACTTTTTTTTTAAAGTACAGACTTCAAATCAATTCACACAATAGTTTTGCTTCTCAGTTATAGTTAGATTAAGTCAAGTCAAGTCAAGTCAATGTTATTTATAAAGCACATTTAAAATTTAAAACATCAAGTGTCGACCAAAGTGCTGTACAATAAAACATTTAAATTGAAAAGAAAGCAAATCAGTGATAAAAATATAAAATATTCTTAACTCCTAATCTATGATATATTATTTTTCTTGATATTCCCATCTCTAAGTTCTGTTTGATGGCTGGCAGTTCCTAAGATGTTCTTCTGCACACTACCAGGATTATTCAAATGTTATTTGATTTTATAACTATTATAAATATAAATTAAGAAGCACTAAAAGTAATATTATTGGCTTATTTTTTTTTTGTTTTGTTTTTTTATTATTACTATTTTTTTTTTTTTTTTACGAATCAGCGCCAGCAATGACGTCATGACATTTAGTAAACACACTGATTATACTGTTTGTGTTGTGAGACAATAAATGGTGTTATAGAGATAGACTATGCATGGAAATATGAAGGTTAGCCTATTCTTTAGGTGTATTTTACAATACATTTCTCAAAAACACTTCAGGTCAGCGACATTTCAGTAGTCAATGTTAGAAATAATAAGAATTAGAAGGAAAACAAGGGGCCACCCATGTCCCTTACTAGTGTTGCATAATGCGCCTTTTAATCCGCTGTGCCTTATGTATAAAAATAGACACCCAGTGATAGTGTGCCTTATAGTGCAGAAAATATATACTATATATATATATATATATATATATATATATATATATGGCTTTGCTAAATGATACATGGAATTGTGTTGGTTTTTAAGACATGATAAAAAAGAAACCTTTTTTTAACAAACAATTTGTTAAAAATAAATATTTTGAAAATTACACACTTGTTTGCCTACTTCAAAAATTATTATCATTAGATTTTCAGTTGTGCGGGCTTTTAGCATTTTTAGCCAAACATGTACACCAATGATTCTGCCCAGTTTATCAGCCTTAGCTAAAGAAATGTGGAGTTTAAGTGTTATAAGTCCCACATGTTGCATAAGCTGTGTTGATACATACAGAGTAACATATATGAGTGCTAGGCCTCTGTAGCCCAGACATACAGACTGTGAGCAGTAGCAGATTTCTCCCCTATACAGCAAAATTTCATGCTATTCTCAAAACACACCCACATATAACCACACACACACACACAGACATCCAGATACACAGCTAAGACTAAACACATGGAGGAACAAGGAGATTTTCCTGATGCTGGTAACAGGGCAAGTACTTTTAACAGCAGTCACACAACGTCCAAGTTGTCTTAGTGATATAGTGATGTTTTGAATATGGATGTGATTTGTGAAGAGTCCCGTGTGTCTATTTACATGGACAGTTCTAGCCAGACACCGCTGGTCACCATCATTATAGCCGGTAATTCTACAATCTTCAAAAATGAATTCTTCCATCCATCTGGCATCTAACTCCAAAAAATCCAGTTGTCTTGCCATGAGCATGCTGACCAGTGTTCAACCTTACTTACAAGATAACACCTCACAATTTATACAGGTGTGGGTGTTCCCGAGCCATGCCCTGAGGTAACACTCTGTGATCGCTTTACATACTGCTATCAAATGACTTTTTTTATCAAATGTTTTGCCATTTTATGAAAGTACAGATTAGTATAAAACTTTAATACACCATATTTGATCTATAAAATTTAAATATGTCAATATACAGCATTAATACAATGAAAGCTTATTAATTAGAAAAAGGTTATACTCTTAATACGGCAATCTGATTGGCTATTTCACTTTTTCAATACATTATGTAATTGATTAATTACAATTGATTAGTTATAATACATAACAGTATGTCATAATAAAAAAAAAACATTATCAAGTTTATTTGAGATATTTACTTGAAAATTAGTAAGTAAGTTTTGATTTAGGCATGGGGTCAGCCTGTGATGATGTTAGCCTCTTAGCTCCAGTGCTTAGATAAGTAAGCTGATCCAGGGTCAGTAGTTTATGCACTCCATTCAGTTTTTTTTTGTTTTTTTTTTTTTTTACTGAACTGTTGCTGTATGCTTCACCCCGCTGGATACTGACCTCGTTCTGTGTTCCAGGGCTCCTAGAGGACACCCCTTCGGACGCAGATGCAGAGTGCTGTGATGTTCGATGGGACAGCAAGCCAGACAACAGCTCCAAAGGGACTCTCAAAAGAACTCACCCGTCATGCCAGCACGGGACATCCCTGACCTCGTCAGCAGCCTCCAGACTGTGCAACAGCAGGCTCAAACTCTGCCTGCTGGTCCTAGTCCTGCTCCATACTGTCGCCACAATCACAGCCTCCCACAACCTCACCACCATCTCCTCCCTGGAGGAGAACTCCACCAACGAGGAGGGATGAGGCGGCTGCTCACGGCAGGCAGGCAGGCAGCCAGCCGAGCGCCCCGGCGCGCAGTCCGGCGGAAGCAATGGACCTTGGACCGACCGCAGTGCTTTCTGGGACTCGCCAGTGCAGGGCGGGATATGATATCGTGGACACGCAATCGACCAACCAAGCAAAGCAAACAAACAGACGCTAAAGGACACTGGACAAAAGTGGACAGACTTAATCCAATGTCAAGAACAAGGGACAACATTACAGCCTTTGTTGAAAGAGGCCACTCTAGGGGGCGGAGTTCTCTCGCACCATATTTTTTACACTGTGTCTATGGTTTAGATTTCTGTTGCACTAGATGACTACAGGATCTATTCATGTTCTCCTTTTCTTTTCATTACTGGTCTTTGTGCAGGACGGAGCGGGACACGTGGTGAAAGGATTACACGTAAAAAGTACAGGGGCGAAGAATGCAAAGAATGCGAAAAATGCAAAGAATGCGAAAGAGTGTGTGCATGTGCGTGTGTGCGTGCGCATGCGTGCGTGCTTGAATTTCTGTGTCCACCGATGTTTTGGGTTTTTTTATATACATAATCATAGTACTATCTATTGAATGCTGCTCTGTCCATCGCAAGGATTTACTATGGAGCCTCTAAAGTGGTTTGAAAAGGTCGAAATTTAGCTACAAATCTACCTAAATTGAATGTCCAAATCCTCAGCTGAAGCCCAGGTTCATTGATTCTCCCTTACTAAAGTTGACTGTGCAGACAGTTGTTCCGTTGCCGTTTTGATGTTGCTGGCGCAGCAGGTCGGGAGCTTCTTCCGAGCCCCGAGTCGTCTGCGTGCAAAATACCGAAAGTGCAACGTCATTCGCGGGGCGTTGAAATGTTTGTGCTTGGGAAAATACTGCATTTGTAAAGCTGATATCTCTGGAATTGCTTTCACCGCCGAGGTGAAGGTTTCTTCTTCTACTTTTTTTTTTATTATTATTTGTATGTTCACCTAACCTGCACAAAAACAAAAGTTTTGGGTTTTTTGTTTCTTTCTGCCCCTGATAGTATATTTATATAGACATATTCTCTCTTATATTCTATAACTGCATGTTCTTATCAATGTTTAGACGAAACAGCCTAAATTTTCTGAATTAACCCGAATGATCTGAGGATATCACGTTCATAGCGCAGCAACAACAACACGTTTGACGCAGAGGTCTCAGCTGAAAAAAAAAAACAACAAAAAAAAACTAACCTAAATAAAAAAAATCGACTCCTGTTTTTATTGTTTGGATTGCAGACGCAGACTTAGCCGGAAAGAACATTAAAAAGACGACGAGCAAACCCGAAAAGCCAAACCTTACCCCGACCCTACCCTACCCATCCCAATTCCTTTCAACTGCTGTTCCCAAATATCCACCATATCTTCTACTGCAGTAAAGGGCTTTTTCATTGTTTACATGTACACACATTCACACACTTCTGCAGTGCATGCTTGTAGAGATTAAGACAGCTTGGACAGCTCGGTTACATAGACAATATTATAGACACACACACACACACACACACACACACAACAAACACACAAAAAACAAACCCCATTTGTTGCTGCAGAGAACCGACGAGACGATCAACCACACAATCACGCAGCTCCATATGGACAGGGCCTTTTTGAACGACCCAAAGATATGAGAGCTTAATTTTTTTCGTTTAAGTTAGACTGAGCAGGAGAGGAGATGCTAAGGGCTGAACTTGTTTAGTTGTCTTTTTATTATTTGTTTGTTTGTTTACTGTATTATATTTTCATTTGTTCGTATCTACAGGTGTATAACCTGTCACAGGATGAGCTGTACTGACACTAAAAGTGACCCAGAGACACAAAAAACTAAAGAAAGAAAGAAGGAAAGAAAGAAAGAGAGAAGGAAAATGTGTCTGCCATGTGTTTAGAGGTATGTTTTGGTGTGAGAACCCCATATTAACTAGATTTTTGGTTCTAAATTCTTCAACAAGCAATGCTAGCAGCAGCAGCAGGAGCAGGGACAGGGTCAGCACTTCCCATTGTGCAGTTTAATCTCATGACACACTTGACTCAAAATAGATCACCACCACAGACTACAGAATAAATATTATTGATATATTTTTATGGATTATCTTCTCCTCTAAGACGAGGTAAACATATGTTAGAACCAGGTTTGTTAGAATAAGGGTATTTTTAATTACTGCACTCTTATTAAATATAAAAAGAAAACAACAGCAACTTAAAAAACTATCTATATCTATCTATATATCAATAGTTGCTGTTGTATTGAGACTTTGAGACTGAAGTGTGTTTCTAATGCAGAACTGCATTCACTACCTTTTTTTTAATGATAATCACTCTCGCAAAGTCTGTGTGCCATGAAATCTGTTGCCAAAAATGAGAACAGTAGGTCAAAGATTAAAGATCAGAGTCTTCAGGTTCACCTTCACTGTTAACACAGACTGTTCCCACTAATTTGTGAAATACCAAGCCACGCTGTACAAATTCTATTAAATTAAATACTATAATCCTAATCCTAATGTTGTTCACAGCATTATTCTTAATGCTGAACATTAGCATTAGATAAGTGTCACTTGACTGGCCTGTGTGCTTTTTGGGGTGACCTGGGTTGTGGCTTCATGTTTCCTTCTGGCTCCTTCAGACTGGAATAATCACGCAGCTGCACAGGGATGCAAAGGTGCAACACATCTCGCATTCATAATAATCATATGTTAAAATTCAGTGCAATCACACTAATTGTGATTAATTGTGAATCAAGTAATGTTCTTCACTGTCATGTTGTATGGTTTAAATGGACTGTGGACGTACTACCAAGGATAATTGGCCGCATTTTCACTGCAGGGACAAATGAGTATTACTAAAGGCTAATTTATACTTCTGCGTCATGTCCATGTGCTGTCTATGGAGTAGCCTGTGCAAGCGCCCTGTGCAAGCGCCCTATGCAGCTGTGTTTATAGCTGTGTTTATACTTTTGCATGCGTAAATTCACATCTCTGCCATTTTAAACCGCAAAAAAAGTGTGAATGTGTGGTCGGATAAGTGGACCAATCACAGCTGCTGCTGTTCCTGACACATGGGTACATTTCTGGGGAGGTGCGCGTCATTCTATAGCATAGGCTACGGTATAGGATCAGCAGCTACGCATACATTTGACGCAGAAGTACAGTATAAATTAGCCTCAAGGCCTTCATTACTATACTGCATTGTAAATAAGATACTGTGGGGCAAAGCAGTAACAATTATGCTAGCATGCTAACTTGTAGCCTGCTAGATTGCAAAGCAGAGTATAGTAGAAAAAATACCAAACATGTTCTCCACAGACCAAGATAAAGTCTCCACCATTATTGGTACCGGAACTAAAAAGCCCCTGGACATTGCATCAAACAGATAACGCAAATGTGGAGCCAATCAGCACATATCTACATTATTAGGACCCTCCCACTGAACTTGTCTGTAGTACCAAGTATGTTTAGCTAGCTGTGCTGGGAATACCGGACAGTTGTAGGTGTAACCGGCCTGATTTGTAAGCGTTCCGTGCTAAAACATGTCCGTTGTAGAAAAGTCACTAGAATGGTTCCCCTGCAGTGGAAAAGCGGCCAAAGAAACACGTAGAATTGATCATTAAACTGTCAATCTTCACACACAACCTTCTCACATTTACAGAATGTTCTATCCTCTGTGAGCCTCTGTGAGGGATCAGTCTCACTGTCTCACTGACTGATGGAAAAGTAGTAGAGCCTTTAGACCTGAAGTGGCTGGGTGACTTTAAGACCTTAAGTAGGGACGCATGAGGTGAGGTGGGTTCAGGACGCTCGGCTTTGATACACTGAGCACAGGCCTAATGAATACTGAAAAAAATGAAGACCACAGAGGGGTGGCCCTCTAGAGATCTTATTAGCCTACTCATAAAACAACTGCACTCCTACTGGACTCTCTTCTGAGACCACCTGCTCTGGAGTGGCAGAGAGAGAGGGAGGGTGAGTTGGAGAGAGCAGGAATTATTTACCCCCATTCATCTAACCCACACAGGACACACACACTCACACACACCAGATACACACTAATCCACAAATAAACAGCCCCATCTGGACCTGACAGGAAAGAGAGAGGGATGAGAAGGCAAGCAGAAGACAGAGAGAAAGGCCAGAGCAGACAGCAGTAGGAACGACAATAGGGGGGAAAGCCATAGCAGACAGAGGAACTGGGGGAAGAAGAGAAAAAGGAATACCTACAAAAGAAGAAATGTGTGTGCATGTGTTTCTGTTAATTGTTCATTTGTTTAGGCCCTATTCTCCAATGTCAGGTTAGGCTGAGTGTTGTAAAGCTCTCAGCAACACAAGCACATTAAATCACACTAATGAAACTGCGCTGGGACATGTGTGTGTTCTCTGTGTTCCTTTTGCATATTCTCATACTGTATTCTTCTCTGTGTGAACAACGCTTCGGTTGCCAGGATGTTTCAAAACGCACGGTCCGTAATGTTGCTGTATAGGCTAGATCATTCAGGCATTCACCCTCCCTGACCCCCCCCGGTACGTAAGGCGGAATTTACAGTTTTACAATCAGCAGCTCGTGTCACACAACGTCAGCATACCAAATCCGTGATTTACTATCACTGTAACTGCAGGTAGCGGATATGGTCCTGTTTCTCCTCGTCACTTTCTTCTCCTTTCTTTTATGTTTTTTTTCCGTGTTTCTGTGTGGGTCCAGTCACTTGTGCCTCAGCGGCCCACAAGAACGAATGTAACAGATGCCTGCTAATATTGCTTAATACCACCAAACCTACAAATAAGATGTATTTTATGCTTGCACATATACAGTATATGTTCATTTTCTGACTATAAATACAACTGTGTAAGTAGTCCCCCATTGCACCACTGTCACTTATAGCAAGCAGAAATACTTTCTTTTTTCTCTCTTTCTCTCTCTCTCTCTCTATTTCTCTCTCTCTATCTCTCTATCCTGTGGACCTATGCAGCCCTGAACCTCAGTCGTTTTTCTGTTGTAAATATGTTATGAGAATGCTGAATTATGTGCGTTTCTGTTTTATTTCGAGGTTTCCTTGCGTTTGGAGTTGGTGTCCTTTTTTATTCTTCTTTTGTAAGTGTCTGAAATCATTGGTTGGGTTTCAGCTGAGATCTATTCTGAGTGGTGTGGTTTAACCATAAGGACTATTCTCCGAATCACAACCTCAGCACCTGAAGGCTGTGATTAAAAAAATAGTAAAAAAAATCTAACAAAAAAAACTAACAAAAAAAAAGATTTAAAAAAGGTTAAAAGGCATATAGAGGTTAAAAGGCATATAGGGATAACATTATGACTATGATTATTTAAAAAAAAGGATTATTATACTACCGGTATATTGTAATATTATAGATGATTTAGTTCAGTAACTTCTTTAATTTTTTACAAACGACTTTGATGAATTATTTATAAAAACAATCTCACGATTCATGATCTTTTCAAAGGTATGAAATCTACTGCTAAAATGATTAAAAATGTGTTCTGATGAAAATAAACACAGAGATGTAATCTGTTCATTTGTGTCTGAGTCATCTAACATCAGTATGTGTCATGAACATCTCATTAAAGCTCTTGTTTAGGTCATCTTAAATATAGTTAAATATTCTTCCCAATATAGTTATTTATATTTTTATATAATTTATCATTCCCACTCACTTGCTCGGAATCATTCTTTCACATAAAGCAACAAAGGCAGCGACGGTGTGGAAGCAAACAGGTGATTACTCTGAGCAACATGAAGCCATCATCTTCACTTTAAAGGCTAAACACGCTTAAAGGAGAAACCTAACAGCCAGTTCTGTTACATTAGCTAGCAAATGCCCACACTGACTGACTGCCGGGGAGAAAGGGAGCTCTTTCCCACCCTGAGAAAGAGCGTGAGGCCAGATATGGTCTTTGGAAACATTTACCAGGTAGGTATTTCAAAAATAATAGATTTGCACATCAATTAGCCATTAAATTAACACTACCTACCATATATTGCCATATAATAGCCCACTCCCCCATTCCACATGGATTTCACAAGATCTCTGAAGGTCTTCTATGGTCTCTGGCACCAAGACTAACTATTATGTTTTAGTTAACAGCAGTTTAAACAGAAAAAAAAAAACAAATAATGTATACAATGTTATGGATATGTATGATTCCCGGAAATGTAGGCCAATCTCTATGCAATTTAAAACCAATACATCAGTTTTACACAAGGTTTTTCCAGTTTTGTGAGCCTTTCACAGACATTGTGACCGACGTGCCCTTTAACACTGGGTAGTCTGTCTGTTGTTCTCTCCTTATTCTCAAAGGCCTTACTGTTATAGAGCCTGGAAGAAAAACAACATGAGCATATGTATGTAATCAATGTATTGGAAACTGCACATCTTCCTCATTTCTTCACATTTTCACCCAAAAATTGACCACGAATGAATATTTATTTATTTATGAATATTTAGTTCTCATAATTCCTAATTAGTCAGTTGGACAGATTTTATCTATTTGGCCAATACATATACAGCTGCATCTCTTTAAACTAAATCTAAGTAAATAAGCTAAACATTTGTAATTTGCATTAATTTAAAGGTTATATCATTATCCGCATAAATTACAGTTAACAAAATTCTAAAAACAAAGATTTAAATAATTCCCCAGAATGTTTATGTACCGCATAGATAAGGCTCTCATCTCTGTAGCAAAGCAAACCCATGTGGAAGGAAATGTTAAATAGTAAAAATTCTGCACAGCTAACTCTGCTGATTGTTTTTTATAAAGTGACTCACACAAAACTGATTTAAACTACTTTTTTAACAAATTATTACCTTCCATTTGAACACTGATTCCTTTTAAAAGATCCGAATCATTTTTGAGAACTGATTCAAACTACCATTTTGAAAGATTCGATTCTTTTTTAAAAACTGATTCAAACTACCTTTTTTAAGATTCAGTTCTTTTTAAAAACTGATACAAACTACATTTTTAAAAAAACAGATTTAAACTACGTTTTAAAATACTGATCTGATTCGAAGCAGTTCAAATCAGCACAGGTGCATGAACGTACTAACTAATGCGCGCATGCGTGAAGTTTCAGGGACAGATTTGTTCACGTTACAAACATATATATTCATATATAGATCACTTAGCTAGGTAGCTACATTTGTAAATGTTAGATAACCATTAAATAGCCGAGGTCAGAATTGTAATGTTAACCTAACGAAGCGTTAAAAGCGCTGGTGGATTAGCCCGGACCGTTTCTTGGCTGTAATAAACAGGTTCCGCAGTTTCCAGCCGGGCAGAGGGAGCGGTGACACAGGTGGAGCGCTCCGTGGCTAGGTGGCTAGCCGCTAAGGTAGGCGCGGGGAATGGCTGGAGCGGAGCTGCGGGTCTGAGCAGCGGCGAGTCAGCTCCTGAACCGGGTCAGAGCGGGGCCGTGGAACCATGCGATAAACGTGAGTAGCCAGGAGGAGCTGTGTGGGGGAGCGGGGTGTGTCTGCGGCGGTGAAGCGCCCGGTTCTGACGGGGCTAACAACAGGGTCGCTAACGCTAACTAGCTCCAGGCTAACTGTGAGATAGCATGACAGTCAGGTTAGTGAGGAACACACACACACTGAGGAACACACACACACACATAGAAACACACACGGGCAGAACACCCTAACTAATACTTCGTCACAGTTCACTGTGTTTAATATGTGGCTCATTTAGTTAGTTAGCTAACTAGCTTGGTTAGCTAGACTGTAGTGAGCTGTCTATGTTGAAAACTGTAAAACATATTTATATACACTGTGTTCTCATTGTTTCAGGATTAGAGTAACTTAACGTTTAACAGTGTAATTTTCTGGTTGTATCAATCTAAATTCGAAAATAGAAAAGTGGGTATAAAACTTAATCATTTATTTTTTCCATTCAGTATAGTACAGAGGGAATTTTCAATTATCTAGTTTTTAATTTCAGCCTTTCGCAAAAACACTAAAAAAAAGTTAAATCTTCTCTTGATTTATAGATTTGTCCATTTTTGTGTCTTGTAACACGAATCTGATGCTTTTATCCAACTTGCAATATGCTAAATTAGAAAAATCTGAAAATAAAGAAAACATAAATTTTTCATTTTCCTAAAACATCCGATTGTGAGGGACAGAGATGAAAAAATAAAGGAAAATGGCTGAAAACATATTTCGTGTACACTGTACTACAACAAAAAAATGAAATAAATGAAAATCAGTTTTTAAATCCACTGACCTTACAGCTAGCTAACTAACTAACTATATCTCTCATAATTCCATTATGACCGCATTTTCTGGCGCCTTTGCATAATAGCATAATTAACGTTAGCTACTAATATGTGACCTATTTATTTAGCTCGGTTAGTTAGTTACAGCCAGTAAGACTGTTGCTGTAGGTTGGTCTCTGGTAACTAGCTTGGCTTAGCTTAGCTTAGTTTAGCTTAGCTTAGCTTTGCTAACCTGACGAGAATTAGGACAGTTTAAATAACCTCGCTGATATTACTCTGCTGATTGCGAGTAGCAGTAGTTGATTAGTTAGTAAGGTTAGCTACTTTATCTGCTTATCTGTCTTTCTATCTGTCTGTCTGTCTATCTATCTCGGTGTGTGGAGATAACATTTCCTGTATATACAGTCAGTATTGCTGTCAGTTCTGCTGTTCAGTACTGTCTGTACCCTGTAGGTAGGGTAAGGTTCTCGATGGTACTGCTGTTATTCAGCCAGTCAACACGGTATAAAGATTGCCATTACTGTGTAAATAGATTATCTGTGTGGGTAAAGCTCAACCAGGAATGATATGGATAAGATAAGGGAGTGACTGACGAGTCCTGAGGAGTTGAGCCACTGATGTGTCTAGAATAAACGCCATAAAGAAAGGCTTTCTGGTAATGCTTTCGTTCTGAGTCCCCTAAGTGTCAATGTAGAAGAATTACATTTAGAGATTAAGCTGTAATGAACCTTAATTGCCCAAAATTTCGATGTATCAACATAGCTAATGTTTGCAAAGAATGCTGACTGATTTTTATATTAACTGACATAAAGTGATTTAAAATAAATTATTAAAAACTGATTCAAACTATTTTTTATAGATTCAGATATTAAAATAAAACTGATTGAACAGTCATTTTTCTTTTTACATATTCAGTACAAGAAAAGCTATTTTTGTAACGGTTACATAATTAGTATGTAAAATGTATGTAGAAAAACAAATCCGTAATGTAAACGATGTAACGAAGTAATTTAAGTAAAGCATCCCCACTGTTCCAAGAGAATGTGACTTGTAATGAGCCAGGACTGAGTATCACAGTATCAAACAAATGTTTAAATTAGAATAAAAGGTCTTGTTTATTGGTTTGACCCCATGTCTTAACTTGTTTGATCTGCATATTTTTGTTTTTAATCTTATCTTTTTAACAGTCTTTATATCTTTGTCTTGTGTGTCCCCAGATCACCAGTAGAGTCAGATTGGAGTGTCTCTTGTCGACCTGTTGGTCATGGAGAAGTCGTGGCGGTTGTGGGGTGCACTGGAGCGCTGTTTGGTGACTGTTGGCTCCTGGTCTTGGGGAGCTTGTCGCATCTCACTGCTGGCACTTATACTTACCTTCCACCTGTACGGAGGCCTCCTGCTGCTCGGTCTCATCCTGGCCTCTGTGGCCGGGATCCTGTACAAGTTCCAGGACGTGCTGCTGTACTTCCCTGATCAGCCGTCATCCTCACGGCTGTATGTCCCTATGCCCACGGGAATTCCACATGAGAACGTATACGTACGCACTAAAGACGGTGTGAGGCTGAACCTGATCTTGCTCCGCTACACTGGCGAGAATCCTGCTTCTGCCCCCACTATTTTGTATTTTCACGGTAATGCAGGAAACATTGGGCATCGAGTTCCTAATGCCCTGCTCATGCTCGTCAACCTGAAGGCCAACGTAGTTCTGGTGGACTACCGAGGTTATGGGAAGAGTGACGGAGAACCCAGTGAAGAGGGGCTTTATCAGGACGCCGAGGCCACCCTGGACTACATCATGTCACGACCAGATATTGATAAGACTAAGATGGTACTGTTTGGGCGTTCGTTGGGTGGCGCCGTGGCCATAAGGTTGGCCTCAGTCAACCCTCACCGTGTGGCTGCCATCATGGTCGAAAACACTTTCTTGAGCATCCCACACATGGCAGCGACCCTCTTCTCCTTCTTTCCAATGCGTTACCTGCCCCTCTGGTGCTACAAGAACAAATTTCTGTCCTACAGACACGTGGCACTGTGTCGCATGCCCTCTCTTTTCATTTCTGGCCTGTCAGACCAGCTCATTCCCCCCGTCATGATGAAGCAGCTGTATGAGCTGTCGCCCGCACGGACTAAACGCCTCGCCATCTTTCCAGAGGGCACGCACAACGACACCTGGCAATGCCAGGGCTACTTTGCAGCTCTGGAGCAGTTCATGAAGGAACTGTTGAAAAGCCATGCCCAAGAGGAGACATCCCAGGGCTCAGCCAGTGTCACCATCATCTAGAACATTGACTGAGCCCACTGGAGCTGCTGTAATGGAATGTACATTTTAAAAAAAAATGTCTCTCTTCTTCTCTTTCTTTCCTCTCCCCATTTTTAGCACTTAATTTGGTGGTATGATATTTACGCTTTCAAGTATGTGGTTTTTGATTGGAGCAGGTTGCATTGTTAAATGCCTTTGAAACCTTTATTTTCCCTGTTTTGTTTAAAATACGAGTGCATGACCGGCTTCTGTAATGTAATGCCCCTTTAGCCTTGTTTTGATTGCACACACTCATTCACTCTGACTGTACAGGACTTTTCTTTTATACTTTAAGGACTTTACCATCATTGGTATACACCAAATGTCCACTCACTGCAAGTCCTACTGTATAATAAAGATATTTGCCTAATAATGTCAGGCAAAGTGTAAAATATTTGTCAGTTTTTTATTATTTTTACTTTTTTCTTTTTCATCTTCACTGCCTTCAAACAGTAAACATCACTTCACTGTTGGAAACACTAAATTCTAAGGGCTCTGTTTTCAAATGCAAAGCCCACTGGGACTGGCAACAGGTTTTGCCACCTTCTCTTTGCTTATAGATGGAGCTTCAATGTCAGCTCAGGAAATTGTTTATTTGTCTCAGAGAATCATCTACCTTGTAGAAGTCCTCCTAGGTTGCAACTGAATGATGGTGTAAGTTTGCTTTGTTGTTCTTAAATTTATATACTTTTTTCCCCCAGAGCAGAAGGTAGGCATGATTCAACTTTGAATCTTGGAATATTGTAGTGGAGTAGTGGGTCCAGACGTATGTCCTATTATTAACATAATAACAAAGTAAATGTAGCCAAAAAGTGGCTTGACAGTGCAGATCATTTGCACATCAGGTACATATGTTTTTTCTTGTAGATACATGATGCCACATTAAGAATGACATCATTAAAACACAACAAATAAGAACCCTCTCAGTGTTTTGAGTGGCCCAGCACTCAAAAAAATGAATTGACCTTTTATATGTGCAGTCATTTAAAGCCTAACCAATCAAAGCAGGCATTTGGAAAGTATTTGTCAGTGCGAATGTGTTAATGTAAGGTCTTTCATATGCATGATTCAACATTAAAATCAGGCTTAATTTGTGAAACATTATAAATGTGGTCTTTTGTAACGATGAGACTTGTAATGGAAGGATATTGTCGTACCTGTTGTCGGTTGTTTGTTTGGCATGAAGTGCATGTAATGTTTCACTCTTTTCATTAGAGTATATTCGGGTGGAGAAGTCAGATATGTGGAATTGAATGATTTGTTAGCTCCCTTTATCCAATATTCCAGTTATATGAGTCACATAAAGAAAAATTGATACCCAAATTATACTTTTTTTTCCATATTTTTTTCTTAATTGTAACAAAAAGCCGATGTGAATAATCTCATTCTCTTGCTTTCAGAGTCTCCATGAATCTTGTTGTAACGAATACACTTTATTAAAAACATAAAACAGCATTACTTGTGCATAAACTACAACTATGTTTCTCTAATCATCCTGCTGGATGCTGTTTAATTACACTAAACTATAATAGTGTAGTGTGGTTTAGGTCTGGCAGACTAGAACTTTAGCACAGTGACAGTTTACGAGGAAAAAAAAAAGTGTGGATGAATCTTTGGAAGTAGATTCAGACTTTAGAGCAATTCCACATGTTTACCTCACTGTCTGCGTTTCTGTGTGTGCTCTCCATTGCAGGTTTTCTACCTCATTGTCTGCACTTTTACTTTTTGGTGTTTTATGCAAAGTATCAAAAAGAAGCACCATTTATTAACTTTTTTTTTTGTAGTACCGAAACATTCCAGTTGCTGCCTTTTTTGCTATAGAATTTCAATACCCAACCCTAATAACCAATAGAATAAAAAGCATTATTTGCTGCTTCACTCAAGTGAAGTCATATCTTCCATCTCTATATCGGCTGCACTGAATGGGCGGATGTTGTTGACATCCAGGCAGAATGTGATCCACTGTTATGTCATGTTTGGAAGAGTTGAGCACTTTTTAAAGAATGTACACTTGCAGCCTCCAACCAAAATAATCTCTGTTCAGCAATAATGCAGTGTTCAGGTTGAGTGTCTGCTGTGGAATATTGTTGCTGTTTCTTACTGAGCCGGTGTTTGTAATGGAATCGGACGGATGTGGCTGCTTATGTGCAGTCCGGTGGAGTGAGTCAGATCCAACAGTGAGAAAATGTTCTGAGGAGCTGCAGATGGAGTGTGGTCACTGATGTGTTTCTTTGATATTATTTTGAGTTTCCTATAAATAGCCTGCATTTCATGTTCATGGCTCTTTAGAGGAGTCTTTAGAAATTCTGGACTG
This sequence comes from Astyanax mexicanus, assembly GCF_023375975.1. Taxonomy (NCBI): domain Eukaryota; kingdom Metazoa; phylum Chordata; class Actinopteri; order Characiformes; family Acestrorhamphidae; genus Astyanax; species Astyanax mexicanus. The sequence continues at coordinate 9,600,508 of NC_064418.1, read as the reverse complement.
GTAGCGGAGGTTTAGCACCACAGATGATGGCTGTGTTTGAATTGAAGCTATCGTTGTTTGTTTCATTCTTTACTCTTTTTTTTTTTTTAAGAAATATTATAATAGAATTTTTAAGTGCTGAAGAAGGGGATACTGGATTTTGGGCAATAGTGTCTTCGCAAAGTATGAATTTCCTTAAGGACTCAGTGGCTGCGTTCCAAAACCTAGGCGTCAGTGGGGCGAAATGGGACTGATCCTCAGTAGGACTGTCCTGTGAAGGCACCTACTTAGAAGCTTATTGATCACGCAAATAGGAGTAGTCTTATATGGGCTAAATCCTATTTTACCCCTTGGCTCTACCCCTCTGTTTTGCTTGTGCATTTCTAGGGGTAGGGTGTCCTGACTCTTGTTAGGCTGGAGTATTCTGTATTTTTTTAATATTTCTTTTTTAATTCCCATTCCAGTGTCTGAATATATACTAACGATGAAAATTATTTAGAATAAATGAGTTGTACTTTTAAAAGGTGAGTGGTGAGTAACTACATTATTATGTTATTCAGTGGCTTAAAATTTGTGGCATTAAATTGACAGTGATATCATTTGTTATATCATTTGCATATTATTGCAATTTACAATTGTTCTAAGTAAAATATACTGTCCAAAAATGTAGTTCTTGTGACTGGCCTACTTACTGCCAGCTAATTTTACACTTGATCAGTTTCAATTTAATCTTTGCCATATTCTATTTTTAAAGATGAAGGGTGGTGGACAATGGATTCATACTGTCATATTTGCCAAATTGTTGCACTTTAATTCACACCATTGATGTATATAGCTGTGGATATTTTTTAAAGTATACTTGTGGTTTGTTTGTAATCACATCACATGTTTCTGTTCTCTGTGTGCAATAAAGAAACCAAGCCGCAGGTTCTGATATTGCGTCTGAAAGCTTGCGTGTTTCCATATTGAAGCTGTGTCTGGTTCCTGTATTGCATTTTTCCTGTAATAAGATGAGTTTCATTTTGTTTCATTGGAAATGAGCTTTTGGTTACATTTTGTTTTTGTGCTTTTGTGTTTGGAGTGTTTTTTTTGGAGCATTTATTTATTTATTACACATTTTCTGGCAGACCTGCATGGAAAGGTGGCGTAGAGGCGTAGAGCGAGGAAGAGAGCGCGAGAGAGAGCGAGAGAGCACGAGAAAGCAAGCTTGGCAGGAAGCTGCACAGCGCTGGTTAACGGCTTGAAATAGAGGCAGGGCGCTGACACTACGCTCTGCTGCGTTCCCTGTCCAGCCACTTTATACAAGGAATACATCTGGGCACAAGAACCTGACCAGAATTAAATTATTCATAGGAAAGCCTCAAAGTACTTTATGGTAAGTTTGTTCACTTGTTTTTCGTTAGTCTGTCCTGATGCAGGCATTGTCATCAGATCTGTCAGGACCTGAGTTTAGAATAAAATTGTTGACCAATCTGTTGGCTGTGTATTATGAAATGCAGATTTTTACAGATGTATTCCAAAGTTGAACCAGAGGACATGAAACTAAAGAGGGTTTAATGAACTTGAGAGTGAAGCGCCTTCATGCATTTGGCTTCGTGCTGAGGGTAGGTTTATAATTTGCATGCCACAAAAGACTTCCTTTTACTGACAACCACAACAAATGATCTAAAAATGAACTTTGTCAAAAACTGTGTCTTCCAAATTTCTCTGTGCACAGCAGAAGCTGAACTCTGAAAAAGCTGACTTGGATGCTGAAGAAGCTGAAATCTGAAGAAACTGTTCTCTGTTAAAGCTGGACTCTGAAGAAGATGAACTCGACTCTGTAGAAGCTGGACTCTGTAGAAGCTGGACTCTGTAGAAGCTGAACATTGAGTTCCTCAGACTGTAATGCCAGCTTTGGATGTTGCTCCATCTCGGGCCTAACTTGAGGCTGACTTGAATGCTGAAGAAGCGGGACTCTGTAGAAGCTGGACTCTGAATCAGTGGAACTCTCTAGATAATAAACTCTGTAGAAGCTGGACGCTGAGGAAGCTGGACTCTGAAGAATCTGGACTCTGAAGCAGTGGAACTCTGTAGATAATAAACTCTGTAGAAGCTGGACGCTGAAGAAGCTGGACTCTGTAGAAGCTGGACGCTGAGGAAGCTGGACTCTGAAGCAGTGAAACTCTGTAGAATCTGGATGCTACGGAAGCTGGATGCTAAGGAAGCTGGACACTAAGGAAGCTGGACGCTAAGGAAGCTGGACGCTGAAGAAGCTGGACGCTGAGGAAGCTGGACTCTGAAGCAGTGGAACTCTGTAGAAGCTGAACATTGAGTTCCTCAGACTGTAATGCCAGCTTCAGGTGTTGCTCCATCTCGGGCCGAGAGCCGGAGGCTCTCTTGGGCAGTTGCTCTTCTGATCTTGGCTGCCATCACCTCATCCTCCCTGTCGGCTCTGTCTCTGTACCATGTGCTGGCTCTGCAGGCCGAGGTGGAGGGGCTGAGGACTGAGGTGAGCCGCAGGCGAGAGGAGCAGAGGAGTGCCCTGGATGAAGGTGTGAGAGGAGCTCAGTCTCAGCAGCAGCAGCAGGAGGAGGAGGAGGATGACCGGAACAAAGCCGAGGTGAGAAATACCTGCTGAAGGAAAGAAGCCATGCAGATCCATGACTCTAAGGCAGGCCAGGTCAAATATTTTCACTCCTTATTAGAAGTGTTGAATATTTTTGGCCAGCACATTTGAGTAGTTTACCAGCTCCAACATGCGTGATGTAACTAATCATTTAGTAAACAACCATTTCCTGAGCTGAAGGAGATATGGTCTTAACAGTAGAGCAACATAGTTATATGTAGGTCACGGGGAACTCCAGGACCAGGATTAGGTAGCTGTGCTTTAGAACAAGGCTCTACAACAGGAGAATCATTTATTCTAAGTACAAAATGTTACACAACAAGTCTTTCAGGGTATCCTTTTTTTATTGGATTTTTTTTTTTTAAAAACTAGGATTAACACCAGTGAACATTTAATTTCCTTATTCATTATTGCTTTTAGTAATTTAATGAAATGTAATAATCCAAAAAAATGTGTTTATACTAAGTTAAATCAGTTCACCCTGGAAGGTTTGCCTTTACTTGTACTTTAGTCATGATCTTCCTGGCTCGGGGTGCTGGAAAATGCAAGCTATTTTTTAAACTACCATTCATACAGAGAAAAACAATTATTCTGTGATCTTAATCGTTTGCTGGAAATGACTGCAGTCATTGGTTGTCCTTTTAATCAACTCTCATTAAAGTTGAATGCCAAGACTGCTGTCACATGGACTGATTAATACCACACAGGTATGAGCATATCCATTGTTGTCTGATAGTTGTATCCTTCACACTTACACACCTTCATTAAAGAGCCAAAAGTCTGCATTAAAGACATGATCCAAAAGCTCACTATTAGAACACCAAAAAGTACTGAAAGGTCGATTTTAGTGTAAATTTTAATTTTAATTTTTAATTTTAAGTCATGTATCATTTTCATTCCATCTCACACTTATGCAGTACTTTGTGTTGGTTTATCACTTTAAAATAAAATACATTTACGTTTGTGGTTGTAAGGTGACAAAATGTGAAAAAGTTTAAGGGGTATGAATACTTATATACTTTTACTTATATATATATAAACGTGCCAAATGTGGAGAGAGTGCACAGAAACGAGGACAGCAGGGTAAACATGTTGAAGTGCTCTAATGTCTGACTCTACTGCCTTTTATTTGTTCTTCTCTTGCTGCAGACTAGCAGTGTGGTGCCCACTGAGCTGGAGATGAGTGTTTCTGGGGGGCAGCAGGATCAGCCAAGCTTAAAGAAGAGAAGTCTGGGAAGTGAGTCAGGTCAATCAGGCAAGCCCCTTTCTGCTGTTTGTTCAGCTGTGCAGGGGACTTCCAGAGCTGCACTTACCCTGACTATAGTTTTAGTATTATTAGTGTAGTTATATATGTATAGTTTTAATATTATTACTGTAAATGAACGAGCATTGTCTAAGAAGTGCGTCTTTATTATGTCAATAGGACTGGGTATCAGTCTGTGCTTATTGATGATACTTAAACGTGCAGATACTTTAAAGTATATCTCTCTCTTTCTCTCTCTCTCTCGCTCTCTCGCTCTCTCTCAATCTCTCTAGCTTTCTCTCTTCCTCTCTTTCCTGAGATATTATGATGCAGTAAAAATAAAGACTCTATTCTGCCAGACCTAAACCACACTACACCATTATTACAGTCTCTCTCCTAAAAAATACAGGGAAATGTCAATATAAAAAAAATAAAAAATAATCCATGATCTTTTTTTTTTTTTTTAAGTGATTGACACCACTAATATAAATATAATTAAAATTTCCCCTTTCTGCTGTTTGTTCAGCTGTGCAGGGGACTTCCGGAGCTGCACTTACCCTGACTATAGTTTTAGTATTATTACTGTGGTTATATATGTATAGTTTTAATAATATTACTATAAATGAACGAGCGTTTTCTAAGAAGTGCATCTTTATTATGTCAGTAGGACTGGGTATTGGTCTGTGCTTATTGAGGATACTTAAATGTGCGGATACTTAGATCTCTCTCTCTTTCACTTTTTCTCTCTTTCTCTTTCTCTCTCTCTCTCTCTCTCTCTCTTTTCTGAGATGCAGTAAAAATAAAGACACTATTCTTCCAGACCTAAACCACACTACACCATTATTACAGTCTCTCTCCCAAATAATACAGGGAAATGACAGCATAAAAAAAGGATAATTTTCTAATCTATCTAATGCTCTTATTTCTTAAAAAGAACTCTTAAAAAACTAAAGTGTGTCCAGCTGCATGTTTAAGGAAAAAGATTTATAGTTCAATCAGATAAAGTAGTGCTGCTGATTTTGTTCTTAATAAAATGCCACAAACAAAACAAAATCCATATAAAAAGATTAAAGAGACTCTCATGGTGACAGTATGAGAATGAGATTACAATTTGGTTACAATTCTGAAAAAGGTATCGAAGAAACTATTGTTTGGGGATCTGTATCGAATTCAACATATTGTATCGGTATTGCAAATTGTAAAACGATTCCTATGAACTTTAAATATTGTTTTTTGTTAGTTTTTTCCTTTCATCTTTTATTTACTGTCAGTGAACATGAGGGTTGGACATGCGGTTTTAACGCTGATTCAGTTTGAGAAGATATATAGATGGTGTGAGATAAAAACTCAACGTGCACTGAGACAAAAGTGCAGCAGACCATAATTAACCTTATGCTCCTCTGCATCATGTTAGCTTTAGACTAGAACAGCAGAGCGCAAATATGTGACTGGCACTGATAAGCGCTGTACTGTAACAGCAAAATGTGCTCAAGCACTTAATGTTAATGTTTGCTATGGAATGCTATGGCCTAGGGACCTCTGTTTACAAAGTCCAGTTACTGTAATTAGTTTGAAAAAAGTAGAAAAACTGATCTAGAAAATAAAACGTTTTATATGTTAAGCAAAAATAGTGTATTTATGTTTTGTACCGTGTTTATAGTATAAAGCAGCGAGATGCAAAAGAAAGTCCTCTAAAAATTCAAGTGAGGTCTTAGACCTATATTTAATTAGTGGCATGTAACAGGAACATTGAAGGTTAAGTTGAGGTCCGTAAGACCACAATAACAAATGAGAATACTGCTCATAAGATTGCTAGAAACACGCACCGAAAAACTATTACCTGTAGCTTACCACAGATAGCGTTTGTAAGCTGTGATACTTTTCCAAAGCTGACTGGGTTTTTGGGATATTTTTGTTATTTTGTAACTGTAAAAACCTCAAGTCATTTGATTTTGAGTATCTGCCAATAAAGAGTCCCAATCTGATACTTTGGCAATGCAGTAAAAAAAAAAAAAACACATGCAAGTTATCTGTTATGATGTTTTTTTTTATTGAAACCATGTGTTTGTAAAAAATCTTATCTTGTACTACCCTGCGCTTCTTAAAGGGTAATAATTGTGTACTAAATATATTAATGGAAACAATCTTTTTTTATTTGTTTGAAACAAAGAACAAATAATAAAAAGTGCAAATACCAAACAGTGCACATATGTGTAAATCATGAATTAGATTGTAAAATTAAATGATATTTATAATAGTCGTGTCAGTCTCTTACCTGTATATTTGGGATTAGATAATAATAAAAGTGTAGTGTGGTTTATTAGGTCTGACAGGCTAGATTCAGACTAGACTTTATTACTGTATTATAATATCTCAGGGCAGTGTTAATTATTTTTAAATTAAAATATTGTAGCTCATAGACCTAATGCAGAAAATAAACAATACTGTAAGTGCATGTTCTGCATTTAACAAGAGGAAATGTGCAATCAGCTGTGTGTGCGTGAGAAATTTGATAAATCAGTGATCAAGATCTTTTTTTTTGTCTGATTCCAATCCTTTGAAAATGACGTGATTGGCCCTGATTTCTGATTGGTTTTATTACTGTTATTATAAATAAAGTAATATTGGCTAACTCTACAAACATCTGTTGAGTTGTGCTGCCTTGTCAAACTGTGCTTCTGTAGTCTATATTTAAGGTCTCAGTAAAACACAGAATCAACCGGAGATCCGATTTAAACCTACAGTTACTTACACAAGATAGCTAATGCTAACTAGCTGTGTAAACACAGCTGCAAGCTCCACCCCCTGATCAGGACTGTCCGTGGGTGGTCCTGAGCTGAGGTGGGCGAAGTGACCATAAACTCACATCTCTCTGATCAACTCGTATTTCTGAGGATTTTCTTTTACTAGCTACTGCAGTCAAGGAAGGCTAAGAAACAATTTCATGTGCAGCATCATAAACAACAAAGTGAGACCTATAGTAAAAAACAAGAAAGTGTTTTTAGCAGAAGGAAATGTATATTTTGCGATGCTGTTTTCCCTGCAGAAAAAATTAAATCTTTTATATTTGCTATGTCCTTGTTCAGCATTTCAGCCCTGCCTGCAGATGATGGCAGACAGCAAGAGGGAAGTCTTTCAGAAAGGTAATTGTGTTCTTGCCGTTCTGTATTTTTAAAATATTTAATGTTCAGGAGTCGTACTTGGCATTTGTTCATGGTCAGAAAATTGAATAAAAAACAAAGCGTATAAATGAAGCAGTATGTCCTAACAGTGAACAGAACAGAGGATAATAACATCAAAAAGCTGATATTAGCCTTCAGCTTATCTTAAACGGGCCTGTGCCATTGGGCTCATTGTATTTTCCTTTTTTTTTTCTTTTGTCTGACATTTAGATATTCTTAATTTTAACGTGATCTTTGCCTGCTTGTTTGCCATTCTCAGAGTTTGCACTGGAGAAACACACAGGAGTTCCGTGGCAGACGGGTCTGAAGCGAGGCTCAGCTCTGGAACAGTATCAGGACAGCATCCTGGTTAAAGAAGAGGGCTATTTCTTCATCTACAGTCAGGTAGAGCACTGTGACCCACCAGTCACAGAGGTAACATTTTAACAGAATTTAGTTCTAAAGACAAACATCTGTTAGCCTTGACACTCAGGCAGTAGGGCTGGGTATTGTTTTAAAGATTTCAATACAGATATGATACTTTAAATTTGATACAGATACTGAAGCAATACTTATTTTGATACCTTTTTCTAAATTGTAAACAAAAAATACAAGAAGTGCTCATTATTCTCACACAACATATTTATTTAACAGCCGACATGAAGAATCTCATTTTCATACTGTCACCAGGAGGAGCTCAATCTTTGGCATTACTTTAACTGTTTAAACTGTTTAAATCTTTTTTCCCTAAGCATACTGCTGGATGCAGTTCAGTTTTAAGTGTTCTTTTTATTAGCATTAGATTGGCACAATTATATTTAAGGTAATTTAATTCAAATTAATATATTTACAGCTTTGGGAAAATAAGAGACAATTTAAAAATGATGAGTCTCTTTGATTTTACCAAATTGAAAACCTCTGGAATATAATCAAGAGGAAGATGGATGACCACAAGCCATCAAACCAAACTGAACTGCTTGAATTTTTGCACCAGGAGTGCAATAAAGTTTTCCAAAGGCAGTGTGAAAGACTGGTGGAGGAGAACATGCCAAGATGCATGAAAACTGTGATTAAAAACCAGGGTTATTCCACTAAATATTGATTTCTGAACTCTTAAAACTTTATGAATATGAACTTGTTTTTTTTTTTGTTTTGTTTTTTTGCATTATTTGAGATCTGAAATATCTGCACGTTTTATTATTTCTGCCATTTCTCATTTTCTGCAAATAAATGTTGTTTGCATTTTATAGAATAAAACAACAATGTTCATTTATACTCAAACATAGACCTATAAATAGCAAAATCAGAGAAACTGATTCAGAAACTGAAGTGGCCTCTTAATTTTTACCAGAACTTAGTATATTAGTGGTGTCAGTCACTTTAATATTACTCATGATTATTATTTTTTAAATGTTGGTATTTCCCTGTATTTTTAGGAGAGGGACAGTAATAATAGTGTAGTCTGGCAGACTACATACTTTTTATTGTATTATAAAATTGTATGTAGCCTAGTATGAAGATGAGAGAACTTCTTTAATATATTTACATTTTACTAAAATACATTCATTTTCAATGGGCATATATGCAGCTGAAACAGGGAGCCTATTGCAAATCCAAATTAAATATCACATTATAGTCATTATGGCTTTTAGAAAAATATGTTTTAGGGAGGGATTACTTTTACTTTTATACTTTAAGTAGTTTTAAATCCAGTACTTTTACTCCTTTTTTACTTAAAGAGTAAAAAGCTTGAGTTGATATTTATTCAACTTCTACAGAAGTATTTTAAACCCTGGAATCTATAATGGGGTTTAAAAGCTGTTTATAATCTGTTTACAGTGAATGTAAATTCTTTTGACCTTATTTCAGAATGAATACATGACCTATGTGTGTGCGTTCGTCTCTGTTCATACAGTTGTGTGAGTACGGGTTGTTGTGAGTGCGTTGGTTGTTTAGATGTTGCTATGAAGTTCAACAGCAGTTCCTTTCTCTCTCTCTCTCTCTCTCTCTCTCTCTCTCTCCAGGTCTACTACAAAGACTCCACGTTTGCTATGGGTCACATAGTGATCCGAATCAAGAAGAACGTGGTTGGAGATGAAAATCAACATGTTGTTCTGTTCCGCTGCATCCAGAGCATGAATTTGAAGGTTCCCTATAACACATGCTACACTGGAGGTAAGAGCTGAGCTAAAAGAAAAAAGGAAGAGAAAGGAAGCTGCATTTGCAAATTGAATTATTGTGGAGTTAATGCATTTCTGTAATTTTTGATCATTCATATACTGTAATTCCCCTTTAAACCACAGTCTACATTTAGAACTTACTTAGAAGAGTAGAAGAGATACTGTTACTGTAATCAGATGGAAATTTTTCGGTATTTACCGTATTTACCACTACCGTAAGATTGATGATTAGGTCACTGTCTAGCATCTATTTTTTCCTTCTTCTTCAATATTTTGGCATATGTGTTTACGTAAAAACATCTTGTTAATTTAAATGTGGCTATTACTTCTTTTGATGGTTCTAAATGCCTATTGAATTCATTGTAACTATCAGTTAAATGGAGCTAAATGATTCTTACTGAGATCTAATCTAAACCAACTAATAAAACAGATCAAACTTGAAAAATTTGCTGTGTGACTTTTGTGACGCAGGGCTGGTGAAGCTGGAAGTTGGTGACCGTCTGGAGCTGCTCATACCTCGCTCCACAGCAAACATCTCTCTGGATGGAGACTCTACCTACCTGGGAGCTATCAAACTGTACTGACCTGTCAGAAAGTAATGGAAACCTGGGGAAGACTTGAGTCTGAAGAAGTACTGTACTCTGGAAGAGTGGATTCTGAAGTTGTTGTACACCTAAAACTTTCACTGGTAGGACGGATAAATACAGAATACTGGATACAGAAGGAATGGTCTAAATGGAACTGAATGAAAACTTCTTGGATGTTTCTTTAAGTTAAAGTGGGAGGACACTGACTGGCTGATGTTGGCCGTGCTTTGGTGGTAGTAGTTAAGAAACTGCTTCTGCAGGCCTGGTGATGAGTGTGGCTCAGCTTTGTCAGCAAGAATCTGGAACAGGAACAGTTTCGGTTAAGAGTGTCAAGAGCTGAACTTTCTCAGAACTTTTTCCCTATTTGAACCCTCTACTAATTCTGGGTATGATGGTTTGTTATGACAACAACAAAATGCAAGCTGCCTACTGTCGGACTTGAGACTGTGGAAAAAATATATATAAATATATACTGCTAGAAAGTCATCAGTAGGCCAGACACTCCGAGGTGTGAAGTGAGATGAGTTTTGTTCTCTGTACGCATAATGTTGCTTTCTCTGACTCAGCGTTCTCGCTCGGTTTGTACTGCAGTGACGGCGGATAGCGTATGTGTGAACTGAAAGCGACAGCAAGGTTTTTTTTCCCCGCCTTAAAAAAAATTGTAAAGTTGAACAGTTCTGCTTATTCAGCAGTTATCATTTTGTCAGTTATATATATTGTGATAAATTGCATCATGTAAAAATGTACAATATGTCGCAGTATGATGAACTCCTCGGGCGTATTACAACTCAGTGTGTAGAATAGTTTTAAAAAATAAATCATCTGTACTCATAGGTTTGCACAAAAGTTTTTAGTCAGTCTTATCTGGAAAAAGTAATGATTGTGATATGTTGTATTGTCAATCATAGTGGTGTAAGAAAATCAATTTATTAAAGTATCCTAATATTTTGTTTTAAATTACTATATTGATTTTTATAAAATACAGTATCAATGTATAATGATTAGATTCTGTAATGGCTAAAGAAGTGGATTATGTAAGACAGTTGCTCATTTTGTGTTTTAAAAGTGCTGTACTGCATAAATAAACTGTATACATTTTTATTTTATTCAGATGAATATGATACTGTTTTCAAAACTCTGGTTTTGATTTAAATCTCCTTACTTTCAGTATTGCAATATAATGTTTACATCCTCTGTCATTATGTGCATCATATTGTTCTTATGACACATATCATAAGCCTAGAATAGACTAGTAATGGCTTTTCTTTCAATAAAAAAAAAAAACTCCATTTATAATGCTGTGTTGTCAAATACTAGGCTGAATTCCTGCCTGAGGAAAACTCCCAATATAAGTACAAAATATTTTAATTTTACAATTTTACACACATTTTATTCAGTTATTCATTAAATTGTGTGTAAAATGGTGAAATTAAAATATTTAAAATATATATATATATAAATATAAGCAGATGAGATTTCAATGAGACCATGTAACTAGGGCAAAGAAACTGTATTGTTAATTTTATAATTACTGTTCACGAATATCATGTGATGCTTGTAATCTCTTGAAGTCTCTTTCAATTTATGAATTGATTTATTGAGGCTGCAGCATGATAAAAATAAAACAAAGTTAAACTTTAGAAGACCAAGTTTTAAGACAAACATTAAATGTTAAAATTTAAGGATTGTTTTAGGTGCCTAATTTTTGTAAGTGCAGCTAAATATTATCTACTTATTTGTTTTGTAGTAAATATTCTTTCTTTATTCCAAAACCTGAATGTATTTTACAGTTTGTTCAGTAGGGGGCAGCACTGTCCCATCATTTTGACACAGTCCTATGCTGTGACTTTTGGAGCCACTGATCTTCAAATCGACTTTCTTGATTTAATACCCAATACAAATCCCAAATTGTAAATACTGTAAATTTGCAGCTGTTGTGTCAGAATTTCTGATGATACTCTTAAAGATGCTTTGCACTAAAAATACTGAATTATTTTTGAAAAACCGTTCGTTTTAATGTGTTTGAGTGTTATATTAAAATTTGAAACAAGCAAATGGCGCCCATGATTTTTTTTTAAACCTGTTATTATATTTATATAGAAAGTATTAATAAAACCATTTTTTAATCAGCACATTAAACTATACAAACGTCCTGATAAATGTTACTGACACACATAAACAGTCAAGTCATAACGTTATGACCTCCTCCTTGTTTAGACTTACTGTTTTAGAGTAATTTGTAGTTCTATAATTATAAACTGTTCGTTATCTGTTTCTCTGCATAGTTTTTTTTTTTCTTCTCTCTGTTCTTCAATACATGTTGATATAACACAGTCCAAGCTGCTTGAGGTCTAGTGTGGATTCCACAATCAGTGATGGTTTGGAGAGACTGCTTGTGTGTCCACTGTTATATTATCAAGTCCAAAGTCAGTGCAGTGTTTTCCCAGAAAAAACTTGTACACTTCATGCTTCTTTTTGCTGACAACTTTTATAGAGATGAAGATTTTATTTTCCAGCAGGACTTGGCACACTGTGCACACTGCCAGAAGTAACAATTGGTTTTATATTATATTATAATTTTCTGAGACACAGATTTTTGGGTTTTCATTGGCTGTAAGCTATAATAATAAACAATAAAATAAATAATAATAGCTTAAAATAGGTCACTCTATGTGTAATGCATCTATATAATATATGAGTTTCACATTTTGAACTGAATTACTGAAATAAAGTAACTTTTTAAAAATGATATTCATTTTTTTTTAGATTTGAGTTTGTGTGGAGCGGCCCGTTTTAATTTACTACTGTGTAAATCTTAGTGTATTTATCATGTGTGTTACAACTAGCCTATATTTGAACTTGCACAAAACTGGTTTAACCGGCCCCAGAAGGGTAACATGAAAGAAAAAAAATATATTAACCGGCTGTTAATCATAGTAAACCAGTCTTGACCAGCAGAACTGTAATTTATTTATTTTTTATTTTAGTTTTATCCTTCTGGGTACACAGCAAAAACCTAAATTTGAGCTAAGCTATGAATGGCAAGCCGTTCATAAATAAAATAAAAGTCCTTACTCAAATTAAGGATCGATGTAATGTAGTTTTTACTAGTAGAGACTTGTTCACTCATTTCAGAAATCTTATATAAAAATATATATAATATATGATATTTACTCATAATAATGTGAGAACTACAGATCTTTAAAGCCATCCTGGATGCACATATTACCAGAAAAAACATATCATAAAACTGATTTTGTCTAGTTATCTTTGATTTAAATGGAATTTAATACTCTTTCATCTATAATTTTTACTAACTTTTTATTACTAGTAATTTTAATTTTTACTAGTAGAAATTGTAATTTTAGATATCTACTATATACCTGAATGATCTCCAGTGATGGAAAAATTATGTAAGAATGCTGTTTTCTCTCTGTAATGCACAAAAAAGAAGACTCTAATATTCTACTATAAAATCTATATAGTATCTTATAAATCCAATGAACTAAAACATTTAATTTTTTAAAACAATTATTATTTCCATCGCATTGGAAGCCTGTGTGTAATATTTTATATTTTATATTGACCTTTGTATTTAATAAACTATCCCTAAACAGTAAAAAAAAAAGTGTTCTAAGTCACATATTTTAATGTAGTAAAAATTAGATGATACTTTCCCGCAATGGATCCGGTACTAACCTACTGTTGTTCCAGTGTTTTTGCAGTGGGCGTGGCGAAGCTACTTGTTCATTGGCTGGTTCTTGGTCTGTTCTGATTCTGATTCTGACAACAAACAGCTCTTAACCCTCCTATTATGTTTATTTGTCAGGAACAGCAATGATGTTTTGGGGTTAATTTAAACCAGTGCATGTTTAATTATCCAAAATATGTCTGAAACCAAAAAAAATCTATACAAGCAGTGTGAATATTTAATTACTATCTCCATTACTAATTATTCTATCAATATTTAGTGCAGTGGTGTTCTTTACGTCTAACAGGTAATAATTTAATTAGGATAATTCACGCGTTTTTCATTAAACAAAAATACATTTAAAAATGTTTAATGTTTCACTACTTTATTACTTTAGATAGACCAACATATAAAACAATATTTTTACATAACATTGAAACATAACATTGCAAGTTTTTGTTTTTGCAGGGGGTGGTTGCAAATATGTGAGATGAACCATTTTCGTATTATATGTTGATTACACTAATTAAGGCAAGCAGAAGAAGTTTCATACTGAAAAAATACTTTTAACTATTTTTCCTAGATTTTCAAACTTTAAAACGGGTCAAATTGACCCGAAACATAACAGGGGGTTAAATAGTGTTATGTGCAACAAAATAACTATATTTAAAGATAAAGAAAATACATGATGTGCATTTTACAATGGATGCAGGGTCTGAAAGGGTTAAACTAGTTAATTTTTAGTTTGAACTGTTCCAGCACTGTAGTTTCGACCACACCTCTAGATGGAGCTAAAAGCACAGAATAATAAATAAGCTTGTTCTGAGATTTGTCTTTAGACACAGGTTTTAACAGCAGTGGTAAACTGGCTGTAATGCAGGAAGAAGCATCAGTCCTTTTTTTATCATAAACTAAATTTATGATCTCAATCTCCAAAAGCCCACAATAATGAATGATGCAGATGAAGTGCTTGGTTTTGATGCTGCAGTATTAATAGTAAATAAAATGGTTTTAAAAAAAACGTAGTTTTTGAGAATGGCAGCAGTATAGCATCAGTGGAATTAGGGTGGTAATGCCTGACGTGGTGTGTTATCAGTGTATAATACAGACGTCTGGAGCGTAATTTAGGCACGCTGTAAGGAATTTCTCCAGAAAGATTTCCAGACCTTTATAGTGTCGCTTGGAAAAGCAAAAAATGTAATGAAAATTATTAATCATTTATTTGCAGCAAACATGAAAAGAGTTATTTAATAATGGGATTATGTTAATCTTACCACATACTCTTAATTTTTATTTTATAATGTCTATATTTAAAACATCCGATTAAAATGAACAGTTCAATTTTAATGAGTATGTAAAAGGAAATGTGCTGTTCTTCTCATTATCATTTATTTTTCTCATATTCTGACATTCCAATATTTTCTATCTTACATTTATTATTTCTTTTTACATTTCAGTAGCCATTATTCCATTTTTTATTGTTAGTAAGTTAAAATGTGATTAATCACGATTAGATCTGTAAATATGTAATCAATAATTTATCTGGAAAAAAACTTTATTTAAACTTTAAGTACATTGAGGGTGGCCCTCATTTACAGTGTAGGCGAGCCGATACATAGAGAAGGGATTGTCAAATAAAAAAATAAAAAAGACCAGCATTTTAATAAGACATAAATCTGGAAAAAAATAAGAGACCACTTTAAAATGATGAGTTTCTTTGATTTTACCTAATTGAAAACCTCTGGAATATAAGCAAGAGGAAAATGGATGATCAAAAGCCATCAAATCAAGCTGAACCGCTTGAATTTTTTTATGTCACCAGGAGTGACATAAAGTTATCCAAAAGCAGTGTGTAAGACTGGTGGAGAAGAACATACCAAGATGCATGAAAACTGTGATTAAAAAACAGGGTTATTCCAGCAAATAATGATTTCTGAACTTGTTTTCTTTGCATTATTTGAGGTCTAAAAGCTCTGCGTCTTTTTTTGTTATTACAGCCATTTTACATTTCTGCAAATAAATGCTCTAAATGACAATATTTTTAGTTGGAATTTGGGAGAAATGTTGTTCGTAGTTTATAGAATAAAACAACAATGTAATTTTACTCAAACATATGCTTACAAATAGCAAAATAAGAGAAACTGATTTAGAAACTGAAGTGGTCTCTTCATTTTTTCCAGAGCTAAATAAGATATTATAAAATAAGATATAAAACACATAACATGAAACTGAAAGTTTAAAGGTAGGAATCATAAAATCATATATAAGAAAATTAAAGGTAATAAAAAATGATAAATCAAAAGGCAACAACAGATGAATAAAAAATGTCATTTTTCTACTGTAATTACATTATCCATGTTTTAAGTAAAAGTTTCTCCACCATCTCTCTGTAGAGATCAACAGAGTTTCTCTGTGAGTTGACAATATCTCTGAAAGCTGCCCAGTGAGAGGAGGGATTGGGGATGTGCGGTTTAAAGAGCTGGAGGAAGTGGAGCGTGCTTTAGAATTTTCCTCCCCTGCTGAAACATCGACTCCTCAGAAGGGCACGAGGCGTGAGATCTAAAGATCCGATCAGCCAAACACATTCAAACCTTTCCAGACTTTGAATGGAGATCAATGAGGCCTTCGCTGCGGTGCCTTTCGCTCCACTTCTTTTGATTATTTTTCAAAAGAGAATCGCATGGTCAGATGGTCCTTTAAAAAAAGCCCCTTTTTGAATTGATTTTCGTCCTGAAAATAACTTGTTTGTGCAGCGTCAAGTGTCATTACTCAGACTGTCCTGCTGATTACTTCAGTCATTTTCAGCTCTCCTGCTAATGTGTTGCTCATTTTGCCTTGTGGAACTTCTCCTTTATTACTGTGTAAATGTGCCATTTTGCTGAGTGATGACACATGATAAAGATGCTGAGGATGAATTGTCCTGGTGGAGCATCAGAGGAGCAGAGGAAGGGTGTTATGATTTTTTTTTACTTAGCCACCAATATTGAAAAAAGTGGGCAAGCTTACACTGATGTCACACTGAATGATTGACATTTTATTAGGCATCACTGGCCAGTAAAAACCATGTATCTTCAAAACAGAAACTTTACAGGAGAGAGAGAAACCTTTTTAATTTTCAAGGGACGTCAATGTAAAAAGCGTTTATTTTAGGTAATTTTGGAGAATTTCTATTGGTCCATTTATCGCAAGTTTTGGTACAGTGTGGGGACAGTTTTTTGTGTTCAAATTATGTAGTGAACTAAAAATTGCCTGCACCACCTTTTGGAGACATGGCGTTTCTCCACTGTGTCTATGGAATCAAGCGCATCCCAGTGATGTTTAACGACATTGCATTTGGTTTGCGTTTGGCTTGTAAGCGCTGCATCGTTGCTAGGTTACCTGTATGTGGCAGAGTAATACATGGAGAGCTTCGGTTACAGTTACAGTATTCTGAAACTGGCCCAAACCAGTCTTTGTAGAATTAGATATCTGTAAAATAGTTTTTTAAAACATATAAATTATTACAAATGTAATTGAATCTTGATATGTGGACTGTTCAGTACCTTAAAATGTGCCTTGTTATACTGTACCTATATATACTGACGGATGGAAAGTGAGTAACATTGTTTATCTCGTTACAAAGACATCTGTCAGGGGTGGGATACATTAGGCAGTGAGTGAAAAGTCCATTCTTGAAGGTGATGTGTTGGAAGCAAGAGAAATGGCGAGCATGAGGATGTGAGAAGGGGCCAAATTGACTTTGACAGGGGCCAAATTGTGATGGCTGGACTCCAGAACGGCAGGTCTTATTACCTACAGAAAATGGTTGATGGAAAGACTGTGGTGGACCGATGGCAGGGTCATGGGTGCCCAGAGCTTATTGATGTACCTGGGGAGCAGAGGTTGGCCTGTCTGGACTGATCCCATTGAAAACCTACTGTAGCACCAATTTCAGAGAAAATTTATAATTACTGTGTCTTGTGGAGGCTGTGTCTCAATGGGTCAGATATGTGTTGGATTGATCTGTGCAGTAGCTGTGTTCCAAAGTCTAGGCTAGGAATGGGACCTCAGTATGGTATTCTCACAAAATGCTGATAACATAATTGGCCAAAATATTACAGGATTTTGCCTGTAAAATGCCACTTAAATAAGAGTGTTTACACCAGCATTATTTGGTCATTAAAACAAATTCAAACAACCGTACTGAGACCCGTGAGAGGAGGTGGTCTTGGCCTGGTTCCAAACGGACTTCGAAGCGGTTTATTTGTGGTGAGAACATGATCTAATATCAGTCTGACCCAACTATCAAATATACTCCTTTTATTTGAGCCAAACGGCTGTTCAGGTGCAGATCAACCTGATATATAAGCCAGACAATTATATAAAACTACAATAGCTATGAAATAACACTGTCTCTGCTAATGCTACATGCTAAACAGTTTACACACTGAAAGTCGGAAGTGCAGTGTTCACTTCTCTTTTTTTTTTCGCTAAGTATTATTGCACTCCTATTGGGGCACTTTTGTAAAGCTGCACTATATAATTGTACTTTCTTTTTTTTTTTCTTTCTGGGATGATAACCTGTAAGAAAGATAAGCAGTGCATCACTCCGTATGCCATCCCCATACTCCACAAAAAATAATATGGCCTGCAGGAATAGGAAGCAAAAGAAGAAAAATAATAAAATTGCACTTAAACACTTGTTTAAGTCTTGCCTTCTTGCTACTTAAATAAGGGCATTTTCACACCAGCATTATTTGGTACTGAGACCTGTGAGAGGAGGTGGTTTACGTCCGGTTCCAAAGAACTCCAAAGCGGTTTTGTGGTGAGAACATGATCCAGCCTGGCTTTGTCCCAACTATTAAATATACTCCTTTTATTCGAGCTAAACGGCTGTTCGGGTGCAGATTAACCTGATATACAAGCCAGACAAGTAACTACCGTAGCTATAAACTAACACTGTCTCTGCTAATGCTACATGCTATCTGTTTGCATACTGAATGCTGGAAGTGCAGTCTTCACTTTTTTTTTTTACTGATACCTTTGTAAAGCTGCACTTTATAATTGTACTTTCTTCTTTTCTTTTTTTTCTTTCTATGATGATGACCTGGAGGAAAGATAAGCAGTGCTTCACTACAGATGCCATTCACATACTCTACAAAAAATAACATGGCCTGCAGGAATAGGAAGCGAAGGAAGAAAAAAAAAAAAATTGCACCTCTGTGATTGAGCTAAGAACAAACCGTATATTACTGTGTATGGCTTACCTATCTCTCACCATTCCACTCATTTCCCTCTACCCCAGGTTAGCTCAGTAATCAAAAAGAGAAACAAATTTAGCTCCTCGCCTCTTTTTTCAGTCTTGTTTAATCAGCATAAACAGACCTTCATGTTTACCTAGAGCAGCTTTGTGGTACAGCGAGAAGCACTTAAACAGATACCCAGCAAGTGTGTTTTACAGCATGGACTCAGGGCTATGAATTTAACATAAGTTGTGTGTTATGACAGGTTTCCGCATGCAGTTTATCCCTCACTGCTGAATATTTAAACGCGTTTAAACATTAAGAGTGTGTAAGTGTGTGCAGTACTTGAGTCAGGCCGCAGAGTACTGAGCACTTACACAGGGGGGTTATTGAGACAAGTTTGTTTTGACGGCTTTGCTCATGTTTACCGGCTGATCCTCTCTAGCTGAACTCTACTTTTGTTCTTTACTGTGTGAAAATATCCTTTTTCAGTTCAGTGACCAAAAATATTACATTTAACATATAACATATGTTAACTGTAGCCTTTAAATGGCATAATTAAAAAAAAACAAACCAAAAGATTGCATGGGGAGCGCAAGATATTCAGTGTCCTGTATACTGGACATTCAGATTTAAGGGCATGAAATTGGCAAAACAACAATATTAATTTTTAAAAAGCTGTGGAATATAATCAAGAAGAAGCTGGATGATCACAAGCCAACTGCTTGAATTGAATTTTTGCACCAGGAGTGGCATAACGTTATCCAAAAGCAGTGTGAAAGACTGGTGGAGGAGAACATGATGTCAAGATGCATGAAAACTGTGATTAAAAACCAGGGTTATTCCACCAAATATTGATTTCTTAATCCTTAACCCTTGTGTGGTGTTCGGGTCTGTGGGACCCGTTTTCCTTTTTCATCAAATGATACAAAAAAAATATTTTTTCTAACTCAAACTCATTGGCATTGGCTCATTTTTTTGTGAAAAAACATATATCAAAACACATTTTCGATAAACACACACTGTACACCCCCCCCCACACACACATTTATATTACATACAGTATGTTTGGCCAAGGGCCAATAAACATTGCTTCATTTGTAAATTTGAAACTAAACAAATTTTCTGCTCATATCTTGAGTTTAATTCATTTTCTTTAATATTTTATTAAAAAACTAATAAAAAAAAGAGTAGCACTTTTTGAAAGAAATGTAACATAAGAAAGGTAAAGGGCAAATATTAACCATGTAAGCTGTTTATATTGCTTGCAATTTAGGTGAAGCAAGCATGTGTAAAGCATTTTAATGTAAAATTGCTTAATTTTGCTGAATTAAATACAAGTAACAAAGTAAACGAGCAACAAAAATATGAACACCACACAAGGGTTAAAACTTTTTGAATACTTTTTGAACTTGTTTTCTTTGCATTATTTAAGGTCTGAAAGCTCTGCGTCTTTTTTGTTATTTCAGCCATTTCTCATTTTCTGCAAAAAATATGCTCTAAATGACATTATATTTATTTGTAATTTGGGAGAAATATTGTCTGTAGTTTATAGAATAAAACAACAATGTTCATTTTACTCAAACATATACCTATAAATAGCAAAATCAGAAACTGAAGTGGTCTCTTAATTTTTCCCAAAAACCGTAAGAGGAGATGGTATCGGTCTGGTTTCAAATGAACTCCAGAGCAGGTAGTTTGTGGTGAGAACTTGATCCTACATCAATCTGACCCAACTATCAAATATACTTCTTTTATTTGAGCTAAATGGCTGTACAGGTACAGATTAACCTGATATATAAGCCAGATAATTAACTACAATACCTATGAACAAGTACTGTCTCTGCTGCTGCTGCTCCATGCTAAACTGTTTGCATAATACTAAACTCAGAAAGTGCAGTGTTCACTGCTCACATCCGTGTGACTCTGTTCACTACACAGACATCTGAGCTGCACTTTATATTGAAAACGCTGTGTTTAAAAGTGCAGCAGCAATATTTTCGGTGTTCAGTGTTCTTCTTCTTCTTCCTATATTTACGTTCGTTCTCCCACACAGACAGCTCTGACCAATCAGAGGTGACAGTATGCTTGAATGGTCTGTAGGGGCGCATGTTGGTATGTTTAGGTTTAAGGTACCTGTGTGAAAACAAACCAAACCAAGGAAAAAACGCTCCAAGTAAACAAACTCATCAACCTACAGAACTACAGATGTGAAAATGTCTTAAAATGAGTTGAACCAATCAGAATCTGACCCAGCGAGATAGAAGATGAAGAGAAGCAAACGTGCCTGAGTCTCAAGCTGCAACAGAGAGCAAAGCTCACGCTGGGCCAAGAGAAAGGGCAAATATGTGATCGGCCGGCGCCTTTGAAGGCTTTACAAAACGGAGCATCTGGCTGGGCGAGCTACTATTGAAGCGGAGGGGTGCGGGGATCGGAGGGCCTGATGGCTGAATGTGTCAGCCAAGCTGCTTCCCCCTCCCAAAAATGTCTTTGTGTGCTGCCATGGCAACGGCTCACATGTTGGCGGAAACTGATGTCACTGTGAATGTGGCTGGGAGAAGGAGCGAGGGATGGGGCGATGGAGAGAAAGAGGCAGCGGCAAAGGCATTTCGGTTTTTTTTTTTTTTTTGTCCCACAGGAAATGAAACAAGCTGTGTACTCTCTGTGGCCAAACACTGATGAACTCGTTCACACGAGCTCATTTGCATGCACACACACATTTGCGCTAAATTGTTTAACCCGTTCTCGTTTTGTTCCAGTGACCTCTCGGTTAGCGTGCCGTTCGGTTCATCTCCCCGCTTGGCTCTTTTGGCCTCTTCCGCTCGGCTTTTTCAGGCTAGGATCCCGTTTTTACTCGCCGTTTTCTATCGTTTACTTCTCCCCCCCTTGCTGTGTTCTTCATTCTCTATCCCATCATCCCCTGGGCTCCTCTGATTAATGAGCCGGACTAAAGGTGGTGACTGAATCTGGATTATGCCCTTCCTGTATTACACTACTTACCCCTCCCACAATGCTTTGCTCAGAACAGAAATCCCAATTGAATCCCCCTACTACTGCTCCGCCCACAAATATTTTTTTTAGAAGCTACTGTTGCTTTTAGGGATGTCCCTGATCTGATCATGTGTTCTATAGTGAACTCATGAAGTAACAAAGATATATTACATTTTAGATAAATCAGCGGTCTGGACCTTTTCCACCCAATTCCCATCCTTCAAAATTACGTGGTCGAACTCTGATTTCTAATCACATGATCGAATTCACTGATTTTTGATCACATGATCGAAAGGAACGTCACCTGCAGCCTTTCTCGAGAGGGGGTGCTTTTCCTGGCGGGGGTGCTGTATTCTACACCATAGTAGTGCCATTAAAAGCACCCCCTCTCGGCAGTGAGTATGCACCGCCTTCTTAATAAAAGCAGAGATAATTGCTTTAGCTAACTATAATTAGAAACGCACTCCAGAGAGGGGGCTTTTCATGGCGGGAGTGCAGATTGTGTGTGCCTTCAAAATAATTTCTCATTTTTGGGGGGACAAATCCACTTATTTCTGATATTGTCAATTTCCTACTCCAATGAATATGAATGACAATTGTCAGTGATGACAGTGTCTACTGATTTTAATATTTAACTCTCTTTTACTGATGTAGAACTGCTGGAGTGCTGATTGGATATTTCTGTGTTGTTTGTACTCTGTGTTTGTGTTTTCATTTTGTTTAACAGTTGCAGAAGGAGCCGTTTAAAAGCTGCTTTCAATAATTCATGTTTTCTGGACGGCGTGCGGCAGAGCAGAGCGCAGAGAGAGAGCGAGAGCAGGTGAAGCAGAGTGGAGGCCTATTTATCAAAACCCTCCGCAGCCGGACAGGCCTATGAAAAATGCTGGGCTCTCCGCGCTTTTCCTTCAAGGCCTTCTGTTTCGGCTGGGAAGGCGCGGGGGGATTAGAATTGAATAAATAAAACACACAAAAAAATTGCCTGTACTTTTCGCCTCCCCCGCATCTCCTTACGCGTTCCCTCATCCCCAGGCCTGGCACTTCACATACTCCTCAGCCGGGCTTGAAAGGGTTTGCTCTGCTTGGATTGACAGATGTGAAGACTTTAAAAGTGGTGGCTGGATGGTGTGAGATGGGCCGGGGTCTCGGCGGCTTTTTGACCCACATGTGTCATTTTCGTTGCTCTGTCTGGTCTGCGGAGCTCTGTGAGGACATGTCTGTGAGGCACATCAAATACTGTGTAAAAAGAGGGATATCTGAGAAGCTGGCTTCTGATACGCCATTAAAAATGAAACAAAACAAAATCAAATATTAAGACCTTTATAAAGAGCGATTAAAAGAAATATGTGCGGGCTGTTTATATATAATTTGTATTCAGCGGCTGCGGCTCGGCGATAAACATGCAAGTCTCCTTGTGTAGCGGTGAGATACAGTATAAACAGCCAGGAGGCAGAATGTTCATATAACATAACCAATATCACCACTGACAGAGAGAGTGACTGACAGACGAACACAGCTTAACACCTGTGTCGGCACTGAGCGCATGACTATATTTTAAAGTAGCTGAAATGATACACTGATTTAAACTGGTGTGTGTTATATGCATGTACACACATGCTAAAAACACATACACAGCCCTTCTATAGAGTGCATTAATGGCTGACACATACGTGCAAATGCACACCTACACAGAGATTCTCCAGTCCTTGCCAAGTCTTTGCAAAGTATTGCCAAAAGATCTATCCATTCTCATCCACTTATCATCCATTACTGATCTCCTCCTGACCACTTTAATGATTTTAGTTATTACTGAATGCAATAAAACCCTCACAGCCATGTTTTTAAAATGTAGTAAAATTGTGTTTAGTAGATACATTGCTAGTAGATACAACTGTTTTTAATACCTCCTTCTTCTCCTCTTCTACATACTGTTCTCCTCTTTAAATGCTTCACTCCTTCTCTTCTCTCTTACACACTTTACTCCCTCTCTCCCCTTTTACACACTTTACTCCTTCTCTCCTCTCTTTCACACTTCAATCCTTTTTTTCCTGTCTCTCAGGCTTTACTCCTCCTCTCCTCTCTTTCACACTTTACTCTTTTACACTTTACTCCTTCTCCTCTCTCTAACACTCTTTACTCCTTCTCTCCTCTCTTTCACACTTCAATCCTTTTTTTCCTGTCTCTCAGGCTTTACTCCTCCTCTCCTCTCTTTCACACTTTACTCTTTTATACTTTACTCCTTCACTCCTCTCTCTAACACACTTTACTCCTTCTCTCCTCTCTTCCACACTTTACTCTCTCTCTCCCTTTTTACACACTTTACTCCTTCTCCTCTCTCTAACACACTTTCCCCTTTCACTCTTTACTCCTTCTCTCCTCTCTTTCACACTTTATTCCTTCTCTCCCCTATTACACACTTGACTCCTTCTCTCCTCTTTTTCATGATTTACTATTTCTCTTCTCCCCTACACCCTTCTCTCCATCTCTTTCACACTCTTTTTTCATCTTTTAAACTAATTCTCAGTCAAAATATTCGTTTTTGAGAAAATTCCATTCATCCTCTCTTTTTTTTTTTTTTTAGATCTCTGAGATCTCTCAAGTGTTTGTGTATACTCTCTCTCTCTCTCTCTCTCTCTCTCTTGCACACTGGCTTCTCTTATTATTTTTCCCTTACTCTCTTGCTCCCCTATTCTCTGCTTTCTTTCTTTCTCTCTCTCTCTGAACACCCCCCACTCTGTGTATAAGTGTGTGTGTATAAGTGTGTGTGTGATCTGAAGGCTCAAGCACTTGTCTTTGTTATACTGGCCAGTCAGAGAAGCAGCGAGAGTGCTGTGAGCGGAAGGAGCAGAAACGTACAGTTCTTTCGGAAGGACAGAACACACGGGGGGTAAAGTATCACTGCAATTTCATGCTGCCC
The DNA here is from genome assembly GCF_023375975.1 of Astyanax mexicanus. Taxonomy (NCBI): domain Eukaryota; kingdom Metazoa; phylum Chordata; class Actinopteri; order Characiformes; family Acestrorhamphidae; genus Astyanax; species Astyanax mexicanus. The sequence continues at coordinate 9,575,932 of NC_064418.1, read as the reverse complement.
CTCCTCTTCATCCTCCTCCTCCTCCTCTTCATCCTCCTCCTCCTCCTCTTCTTCTTCCTCCACCTCCTCCTCCTCCACATCTCCTTCCGCAAGTGTTTTCTGCAGCCAGAACCATGTGCAGTAGCCAAGGGAGGAGTAAAGTGGACGTAGCAGGGGACGGGGGACATAATTAATAACCCTGTCCCCTCCTCCTCCTCTCCGTCTCCTCCCTCTCTCCCTGCTCCTCCTCTGTGCGCCACACATTCAATTCCATGGCCAGCAGAAGCCCTGTGTCACTGTTTCACTGTTTCAGAGCAGCTGGTCTCTGCTAAGCAGATGTAATTAGAGATTTAGTGTCTGCCTCTCTCTCTCTTTCTCTCTCTCTCTCACACTCTCTCGTCTGGCCCTCTCTGCTCTGTACGTTCAGTCTATTCCAAGATTCAGTTCTGCTGAATGTGTGCTTCTCTACACTAGAGCAGATCTTCTGGATGGTAGCCTATGGGAACAGCGTGTAGTGAAGTGCGCTTCTCAGTCACCGGGTCTGCGTATATATCAGCGTCTGAGCCTTTCTGCTTACAAAGGATCTTCTGAGCTCCTTCCAGTGGATGTTGCTGATGTTCACAGGATAACGTACCACCAAGAGAGGATCATGGGACTGAGAAACAGATCAGTACTGTGAGGTAGGAGCGTGTGCTTTTGTGCTGGTGGATTTGGAGTGGTTGAATATAGAAGATGCTGAATTTGGCTTTAAAGTGAACGACAGCTGAAAATAGGAGATACCTGCAAACACAAAAAAATAGTTTTTAAAGTTTTTAAAGTGTTCTACAACCATAAAAAAGAATGATGTAGAATGAAGTACGGAAAGTTGGCAGTTCTCAAACTGTGTAAAATGTATTTTTGATACTGAAACACTTCTAAAACCTTTTGGTTGGTCATTTAAAAGGAAAAGTAGACATTAATTAGTTTCAATAATAGGGTACAATAGGGAAGAGTACAATATCAATGTATCAAATTATTGGGACACATAAAGCTCTAAAAAAATAAAAATAAGAAAGCACTAAAAAATGATGAGTTTCTTTGATTTTACCAAATTGAAAACCTCTGGAATATAATCAAGAGGAAGACAGATGATCACAAGCCATCAAACCAAACTGAACTGCTTGAATTTTTGCACCAGGAGTAAAGCAGCATAAAGTTATCCAAAAGCAGTGTGTAAGACTGGTGGAGGAGAACATGCCAAGATGCATGAAAACCAATTATTGATTTCTGAACTCTCTGAACTGTATGAATATGAAGTTTTTTTTGCATTTTCTTTGCATTATTTGAGGTCTGAAAGCTCTGCATCTTTTTTTGTTTTGTATTTCAGGCATTTCTCATGTTCTGCAAATTTTCTGGAATGATGGTATATTATCAATTTCCAGCTCTCAAACTTATTCCCAAAGTACTGAAGTGTGGCTTTTATTTAAGCACAAACAAACTGATCTCACTAATGATTTTGGCACTAAATACTGTACGATCACATCCTCACAGCAGTGCTTTAAAATCTGTCTAAAACAGTTACTCCAACAAACATAGGGTAAACACTTTTTATTACTCTTACTCTTACTTTAAAAGAAACAATGAATGAAAAGGGGTCCCAAAACCTTTCTCTGTATAGTGTAAGCTGATAACAAGAGCTTTATAACACTTATAGCACTGTTATATCGGCTGTTCAGCTGCAGTTTAACCCGATTTATTACCCAAATAAATACACTCTAAACTCTGTACTGTTGCATCTTAATTTATGTCAATTGAACTGCTTTGAGGGCACCTCAGGCCACCCGTCCAGATGTCAGCAGTGTCCGAGTTTGACCCTGTGTCTCAGTGATGAATGGGAGGCCTGCAGCTGCCTGTCAATCACGTGTTTCAATAGTAGCAGTCAGATACCCCCATGTAGTAAAAGGACTAGAAGTGGGTAGATACTACAGACTAGGGATTTATTTGAGATATATTATATATATATATATATATATATATATATATATATATATATATATATATATATATATATATATATATATATATATATATATATATATATATAAAATATTAGAGTATTGAAATGCACTATTATAATATATCTGTTAGTAACTAGATGCTCTCAAAGTTCTGGTAGGTAAGTGTGTTCACTCAGCGGCCAGCTTTGCATTTTTCCAGTCACACAAGACCAGGCTCTGTATGAAGAAAAAGCAGTGGAGACTATGCCACAGTCAATTTTAATATAATTTACTTAATTTAAAACAGAAAAAATCAGTAAAACCATTATGCATATGTTGTAGAGCTCAGTAATATACAAATAATCAATGATTCACTTAGGCTGCGTTCACATTACCAGGCTGAAGTGACTCAAATCAGATTTTTTGCTCAATGTAGCTCAAATCAGATTTTTTTTTTCAGATTTGAGTCTCTTTCATATGTGGTCCTAAATCGAATACGTATCCGATCCATGGAAATGCGACATGAATGTGAATGGTCAAATCGGAATTTATGCGTCTTTTTGCTTTTACGCTGTGCTACGTGCTTCTCTCTCGTACTGACACATCTCTCGGTGCAGATGTGCAGCTATAGCTGCAAAAACAGCAAAAGCAATGGGAGGACACATTTGCCAAAATGAATCAAAGCCCACCCAATAGTGACTTTCGCAAAATTACAGTTAATCACAAAAAAAACACACTGTAACTTTAAAAAAATTCTGTACTTCTGTTTAATATTAGTTAAATCCAACCAATGGTGACTTCACAACCTAAGCATGTTACTCCACATTACATTTACTGTTGTTAGGAAACAAATTATGCGTGCAATGTCTGAATCAGATATATAGATATATAACATACAGTAGTGTTGGGCCCTGTATTTTTTTTTTTTTTTACTAAAAGCAGTTCTTTCGATGGGGTCCTTTTATAAAAAAGAATGTAACTTTACATTTCATTGAGATTTCTGACAGCAGTTAATATAAACGTCAGATAACCCAAACCCTCCTAGTCTGTTAGCAGAACAAGACATTACCCAAAAGTCGTTTTTATTGCAGTATATTGTAATTGTTGCAATTCATTGCTCTCATCACTGACCTTGCGTATAAAGCTGCTGTTCTGCCAAGTTCAGCACCCCCGGCAGAAAAAGCACCCCCTCTCAGCAGAGCGTATGCAGCATCTTCTTGATAAAAGTGGATTGTAATTGTAATTTAGAGGTGGTGCTTTTCATGGCGGGGGTGCAGATTTTAGTGCGGTTTCAAAATAAATGTTTGTTTTAAAACAATTTCTGCTTTTTCTGGGGTATCATTTTTTAGGGAAAGCAAATCCACCTATTTCTGCTATCGCCCAGGGTTCCTACGCCAATGCCTGAGATATAGTACAGTACCTGCATATTGAGGTTTGTAGCAACCCATGGTTCATGAATTAAAATTTAGTTTAAAATATTGCAACACTGTGCAGCCCTACATTAATTATTAATGAATAACAATTTAAAACACAGAATAATTATGATAATAAAGCTACGATTCAGGGGGTTTATGTACACAAACGGCACACTTCTTTTCTCCAATTCTTTTGGAATCGGAGTCCTTGTGTCATGCTCAGTGATGTGTGGTACATAGAACTGGGTCAGTAGTTCCTGTGTTATTGTGTGTGTGTGTGTTTGTGTGTTTGTTGTGAAAGTGATTCTCTCTGTAGAATTGGTAGAAAATGCGGAATGAGAGTGATATGAGCCTACAGATGGTGTGTTTTGGGAACTGCTGGTTCTGACATGCCTTCAGTTTAGAGGCTCTTAAGGGGGGGAGCTGGAACAAATCCATTACATTAACCTGATTTGGAGGGGCTTCTTCAGCTGAACAGGCAACCCTCCCTTTTCTTTCCCTCATTTTCCCTCTCTTTCCCTCGTTTTCTCACTCATACTCCACCTGTCCTCTTCACCACACGGCTCATCTGAGTCCACCTACAGCCGCCCCTGCTGTTCTAGTTTTGAGTAGATGATTTTATGGGTGAGATCTCAGCATGGGGTCCTAACTCTCTCTCTCATTCTCTCTCTACCTCTCTTTCCCCGAGAGAAAAAGGGAAATTGGTGTTCGTTTTCCTCTCTCATATCTTATAGATATTTTTTTTTCTTTCAAATTTTCATTCCTTCACACTCATTTTCTCTCATTTTTCTCTCCATTTCTTTCCCCCGCTCCCTCTCCTCTGCCATCCCCACTATGTGTGTCAGCGATGCATCAGGGGAAGCCTTTGAAACACAGTGACAGCGTAATCGAATTGTGTCCCTCGTCCTCCTGGAGCTGCTGTGGAGGATCGCTTTTCTCGGGCTGCGTTCCGCTGACTGATATCTCCCACAGTCTGTGCAGACATGCCGCCTCTACGCACTGCAGCCGTGCTTTCCTCGGTAAGTCTGAAGCGTAAGTGTGAACTCCAGAGAGATGCAGTCATCAGTTTAGGCGGGAGTTGGCTGAAGATAGCTGTTTTCAACTTTTGAGGAGTCAAATGAGGACCACGTTCACATTCCCAGCTTTCCTCCAAATCTGTGCTCTCAAAATACACATTCTGCCTAGGCTGAATAGGCTAAAACTGACTAGGCCTGACTGCTGGTGATTACAGAGTCATAATCAATTGTCACAAATAAAATTATGTCATGAGTGAAAATTAATCAAGTTTTTCATTTCTAATGATAATGAACATGCTTTGTTTCTTTCCCTTTTACAGTTGCTTGTTTTTACATTTACATTTACATTTACAGACTCTAGCTGACTCTCTTTTCCAAAATGATTAAAAAGGTTATTATTTCTATTACAGAGGTGGGCCAGTGTACTGTACCATATTTTTCATGCACTATAAGGCGATTATAAGGCGTACTATCAAGAAACGTCTATTTTGTAGTCTATTTTTATACATAAGGCGCACTGGACTATAAGCCACATTATTAAACAACACTAGTAAGGAACAGAGGTGTCATCCACCATGTTTTCCTTCTAATTCAGCTAGCGGTTCACCCTATGTAGCTTGTTTTAACATGGTAAATGTGAGAGGCTACAGTTCAATTTACTCGCCTCTAAACAACAAAAGAGCTAGCGCTGTGGTTACCAGCAAACGCTAATGTTGCTCCAGCAGTGCTAGCTGGAGTTAGAAGCAGGCTACAGGCCAATAATACAGTACTCACCTCTGAATGGCAAAAGAGCTAGCGCTTAGCATGGTTAGTGGCTAATGCTTATGTTGCTCCAGCAGTGCTAGCCGGGGTTAGAAGCAGGCTACAGGCCAATAATACAGTACTTACCTCTGAATGGTGAAAGAGTTAGCACTGTGGTTACCAGCTAACGCTAATGCTGCTCCAGCAGTGCTTCCCAGGGTTAGAAGCAGGCTACAGGCCAATAATACAGTACTCACCTCTGAATGGTGAAAGAGTTAGCACTGTGATTACCAGCTAATGCTAATGCTGCTCCAGCAGTGCTAGACAGAGATAGAAGCAGGCTACAGGCCAATAATACAGTACTCAACTCTGAATGGCAAAAGAGCTAGCGCTTAGCATGGTTAGTGGCTAATGCTTATGTTGCTCCAGCAGTGCTAGCCGGGGTTAGAAGCAGGCTACAGGCCAATAATACAGTACTTACCTCTGAATGGTGAAAGAGTTAGCACTGTGGTTACCAGCTAACGCTAATGCTGCTCCAGCAGTGCTTCCCAGGGTTAGAAGCAGGCTACAGGCCAATAATACAGTACTCACCTCTGAATGGTGAAAGAGTTAGCACTGTGATTACCAGCTAATGCTAATGCTGCTCCAGCAGTGCTAGCCGGGGTTAGAAGCAGGCTACAGGCCAATAATACAGTACTTACCTCTGAATGGTGAAAGAGTTAGCACTGTGGTTACCAGCTAACGCTAATGCTGCTCCAGCAGTGCTTCCCAGGGTTAGAAGCAGGCTACAGGCCAATAATACAGTACTTACCTCTGAATGGTGAAAGAGTTAGCACTGTAGTTACCAGCTAACGCTAATGCTGCTCCAGCAGTGCTTCCCAGGGTTAGAAGCAGGCTACAGGCCAATAATACAGTACTTACCTCTGAATGGTGAAAGAGTTAGCACTGTGGTTACCAGCTAACGCTAATGCTGCTCCAGCAGTGCAAGCCGGGGCTGGCCACAGGAATTTAAGTGTGCATTATATTGCAAAAAATATATATATACTTTCCTGCATTGACCATCACAGAATTAAAGGGGGCTCACACAGCTTGTTGGTTGGTTTATTGGTTGGTTTGCTTGCCTTGTTGCAACGGGGCTGATCAGAGCTCAGGTTTATAGCTTGCTTTGTACTACAACCAACCTACAGATCCCCTTTATGTACTGTGGATTGACAACTAAATAGATAGTTGATTGAATAAGTAAATTGGCTCATTTTTTTCTTATTTTCTTAGATGTTTGGGCAGTCTCACCTTTAAATACGTGACTCTTTATTCATGGCAGCTGTTGGCACAGTAGTCTTTGCTGCTGGCCATTACTGTAATTACTGCCTGATTTATTTCACAGTAGTGCCACTGCCTCCAGTTTCTGCGGCTTATGAATATCCCTAATGATAAGTATCTCTGCCAAAGACCTGATGAATGTCCTGTCGTGGTGGGCACAGGGAGGTTCATGTAAAATAGTTTCCCCCTGGCACAGCACGCAGATGGGAATCAAAGCGTCTGAGCAGACTTTCAGAGGAGGAGCGGTTGTGCGGAGCGAGTGGAATGGTATAAGGGGGGTAAACGAGAAACGGATGGGTGTGATGGATGAGAGTGCAAATGCTCGATGTCTTGGGGTGGCAAGCTAAGCTGGGGAAACTGCTTCCTTTCCTGGTGCTGAGAATACTCGATCGCAGCTGAGGGAGGAGCGCTATTATATTGCTTGTTAATGGTTATTACTTTTATAGGCCTTTGCAATACTGATGTAATAGATTGCAGCAATAGGCAAATGAGCCCGGTGAGAAATCTGTTGTGTAGCGATGTGTGAGAACCCTGGACAAAATCTCCTAGATGTTCCTATTAAGTGTTCTGTTGGTGTTTTGATGCTTCAAGGCATGCATTGTTCTAATGCATATCATGTATGCAGATATTAACCCTTTCAGACCCTACGTCCATTAAAATGGACATCATGTATTTTCTTATTTTTTTCAAATGTTTTGTTGCACATAACACTAATTTAGACCTGCTGTTAGCTGTCAGAATAGACTAAAAAATGAGCCAAAGAAAAGGTTCCAATAATCCAATAAAACAATTGCTTAGCCCTGCCCACTGCACTGAAAAAAAAACAGAACTAAAGCCAAAGTAATTTTTTACAAAACGTTATTAGGTATGTCAGTATCAAATCGTTAAACACATACTTTCAATCCAATAGACATAAAAAAACAGTTATTTATTTTTGTTAATTGGATTTAATGTTGACCTCACGTCACCTCACGTTTAAAAAATAGCTATTTGTCCACTGACACACAGAGTAATAACACTTTGGGCACGCGTTTCCATGGAAATACACATATTTTAAGTCTTTTCAGCTGATAAAAGTGTCGTTTTGTATTGGCAATACAATGGCCAAATCCATTAAGAAAATTTTGAATTGAGTATTTTCTCAAGAAAAAATGGCGCACTTAACAATTAAAAAATACACTTTTATTAGGTTATTAAGTTTTGTAAAGTGACAGTCTGTAAGTTTTTGGTGAGAATAGGTCATTTCACACAGCACGCTAAAAGTACTTTTAAAAATGCAAGTAATTCTGCATTTTTTTTGTTTGATGCATGAATAAGCAGATATTTTCAGTATTTTTCAGATTAGCTCTTGTTAGCAGCACCTTGGTTGCTCAGGTATAACCATAGGTAAAACCATTTAATCATAAAAGGCTATTATTGTTAAATAAAGGTCCTGGGACCTTCCAGACACTATGTTTTAGATTAAATATATTTGGCTTTGTTGAGATGGGATGTGCAGAAGCACACTGATGCAGTTTGTTATAATATTTTATATAAAATATAAAATGTAAGGACTGCTACTTTAAAACATAAAAAAATAATGCAGAATTTAGACATTTTAAATAGTTAACCTAGATTTAACCTAGGATTAACCTTGCTATGATAAATCTGCTTTTACATCCTATTAACATCTAAGGTGTGTTTTAAGTTCATTATTATGTTGTAGAATCTATCCTTTTTTTATCTTCAACTTTTTTTTACAGATGGTTTCGTCCAGAATTAGCTGGTATTTTATTGAATCCATTTGTGCCACTGCCTCTCACACAGTTTCAAAGCATGAACCACATCTAATTTCCAAACACATCCTTACATTTTTAAAATTGTATATGATTTAAATATTATTTTACCTTCCAAGCAAGCATGAAGCTTGTTTTTCCGACATTCCTGAGAAAACTCAAAATGCTGAATCTTATGCTGAGAATGCAGGACAGTTCTTATGACTTTTTCCTTTCAATAAGGTCATATGTGTGCATGTTCTGCTGCACAGTAGAACAGCACAGTATTGCCCTTTAAGAGAAGCCATGGCTGCTGAAGGTCGAGGCATGGTTTGGAGTGTATATTTATTATAAAGCATTGAAATTTGCATTTCCCGGCCTTTCCTAGCGATGATTGTGAACGTACCGTACCCCAGCATCCTAATAAAGGTCTGAGACCTTGGGAAAGGTTACCTGAGATCTCTCGGGGTGCATAAACCATTTTTAAAGTGCTCCTTTCCTAATTTTCACTCTACTGTACAAAAATAATGCAGTTATCTTGATTACAATGTGAAAAAGAATGTCTCATATTTAACTTAAAGACTTTTGGAGGTATTGAGATCATATTCTACTCCTTTAACTTGCCACATTAATTAGTAATCACTTTTTTAACAGTTTGAAGTTTGATATTTAATACTTTTTTTTTTAACTTTCTTGTGCCTGTTTCAATTAATTAAAGTAATTAATGTTTCAAATTAGAATCTAAAATTTGACATTTTCGGATCAAACAAGCATTGTCTCTTAGGATAGAACAAAACTGTTCTATTAAGTGCATATTAACATTTAAACAGCATTGTTTTAAAATATATTTACAATTTTTATCCCAATTTCTCCCAATTTTACAAGGCCAATTACCCAACCCACTCATTAGGACTCCCCCTATCACTAGTGATGCCCTAAAAACCAGGAGAAGGGAAAAGACTAGAACACACCTCCTCCAAAGTCAGCCACTGCCTGTTTTTGAACTGCTGCTGATGCTAGATTGCCGAGTAGCATCACAGCGCACTCGGAGAAAAGCGCAGTGACTCAGTTCTGATACATCAGCTCACAGACGCAGCCTTGTGCTGATCAACATCACCCTAGGAGTGATGAGGAAAAAAGAGCAGTATCTACTGTACCCACCCAGAGAGAGCAAGGTAAATTATGCATTAGATGCAAACAGAATTCGAACCAACAATCTCCTGATTGAAGCCAAAAATAAGTAGACCATAAAAATTGTCTAAAATCTTTTTTTTATGGATTTTAGTTGAATTTGTTGGCTAAATATTGAAGCTCTAATTGTAGCATTTAGCAGCTAATTTGTGTTTATTTTTATGTTTTGCGGATCTACTTCAACATTTCTTTAACACACACAGTAATAAATCCATTTAGCCCTGCCACCGTCTCCACATTGTAGCAAAAATGCATTTTTGGGCTAAAGGCAGATATTTTTGATTGTTTTCAAGGCCAAAATAACACAGTTTTTTTTTTTTTTTGTCTTTGTCTCACACACACACACACATGCTCTCACACACAGATGCACTCACAGACCCTCACCCTTTGGCACTGGATGGTCTACTTTCTATTTTGGTGCTGAGTAGCTTGGCTTACTGTATTTCCGACTGGGCTCCTGTTGCATAGCTGCACTCACAGATCTGTTTTATGTCTCTCTTGTGTCCTCTGTTCTGGATCATGCACCGCTAGTAAAATTGAATGCAGGGTAAAATGGGAGTAACGTTCAGTGGAGGGGGGGGCGGATTTTAATCTAGCATTTCATGATCGCAGTATATGATTAAACTATAAGACGGGCGAGATCTTATGATAATTGTGTTGTGAGGTTAGTAGCTAGCAATTTGTAGCTTTAGCCATGATATAATACACTAAAATATTATTTTAGATATTCTTCTATGTGGTTTTATGTAACAGTGTTACACTCAAGATCAGCCTCTCGCCACATTTAAACCACAAGGATTCAAAGCAGATTAGAGATGTGGAAACACTAGCTAGTGCTGAGAAGCAGTGACTGAGAGGGTGAGAACAGACAGGATAGCGGCTGGTTCTCGTGGAGGGTGCAGAACCTGTTGGTGCTATTTGATAGGTGTTCTTATGCACCGTGTTGCTCTTTCCCGTGCTATAATTAACTGAGTCAGGGTCAATGTCTGGGCCTGTCCAGTCCTGGGGAAGGTGAGGGGGGGAAGAGTTTGTTTCGTGTGAATGTTAGAACGGGCGTTTTCACACCTGTACTGTAGTTCTGTAGTAGGTTTCTCTGTGGAGCGTTTCCCCATCGATTTGGTTTGTTTTCACACAGGCACCTAAAACCTAAAGCCACCAAAGTAAGCACCAATAAACCACGCCAAGCACGTCGTCACCTCTTATAGTAACTATAGCAAGAAGGTTGTGTGTTCTAGAGCAGCGAGTACACAGCTCTGGAAAAAATAAAAAAGATCACGTCAGTTTCTGAATCAGTCATTCTTGTTTTATTCTATAAACTACGTACAACATTCTCCCAAATTCCAAATAAAAATATTTAAGTCATTTAAAACATTTATTTGTAGAAAATGAGAACAAAAAAAAAGATGCAGAGCTTTCAGACCTCAAATAATGCGAAGAAAGCAAGTTCATATTCATATTCAAGTTTTAAGAGTTCAGAAATCAATATTTGTTAGAATAACTCTGGTTTTTAATCACAGTTTTCATGCATCTTGGCATCATGATCTCCTCCACCAGTCTTACACACTGCTTTTGAATAACTTTATGCTTTACACTCCTGGTGCATACATTCAGGCAGTACAGCTTGGTTTGATGGATTGTGATCATCCATCTTACTCTTGATTATTTTCCAGAGGTTTTCAGTTTAGTAAAATCAAAGAAACTCATCATTTTTAAGTGGTCTCTTATTTTCTTTCCAGAGCTGTGCGGGAAATTTTCTGCTGTGCTGTTTCCTAAGGGATGCACATGCGGCTTTCGGTGTGAAACAGTTTAGCATGGAGCAACAGCAGAGAAGACAGTGTTTGTTCATCGCTGTGGTAGTTCATTTATTTGGCTAGTAAATCAGATTAAACTGCACCTGAACAGTCGGTTAGCTCAAATTGAAATAGTATATTTTGTAGTTGGGTCAGCTTGAGACAAGATCACATTTTCACCATGAACCACCTTCACTAGAGGGTTTTCACACCACACCAAAAGTACAAAACAACCAGAGTCCATTTTACCCAGCCCTATTAGTGCTAGTGTAAAAAAATGCCCTAAGTGTAAAGTATGATAAACTGGAAATAAAAACCCATTTTCACACTTATGACACACAACAGTAGTGAAAATCTGATTATGTATAAAGCAGCATTGTAAGAGATGCAATGTTAAATCATGTGTGTGTGTTTGTGTGTGTGTGTGTGTGTGTGTGTGGTGTGGTGTGGTGGTGATTGGGAGGGGGGGGGGGGGGGGTGTTGGAGAGAAGCGGGAGCAGCTGGCCTGTTCCCAGGGTTTTGTAATGGAATGAGAGTATGAGCAGGTGCATCGGATGGAAAGGCACAGCTTTCGGACGTCACCTTGCTCAGATTGGCCAAAGGGTAGGTCTCTCTCTCTCTCTCTCTCTCTCTCTCCATATCTGTATAGTTCTTTAATCACTTCTTTCTTTTTCTCTTTCAACTATATAGTAAACTTCACTCTCCCTGTTTTACTTTGGACGTAATACGAGTATCAATCATGTCTCGTAACTGTTTGCGTCTCATTAGCGTCTCATTAGGGCTGTGTTTTTCTCATCCACTCTGTTCCCATTAGCTTTACTCTGAGTACTGAGTGATAAGATTTGGGGCGAGCCGACAGGCGTGCTCCAGTACCTCGTGATGGTGAGAGCCTCGCCCTGCTGTGTGGGCTAACAGGCGCTCGGTGCAGCCTGGAGGAGTCTGATTAGTGTAACGCTGTGTTTAAAGAGGTAGAATTTGTCCTGTGCTGCTTTTTACATTTTACACAGGTGGGTGAACAGGTTTGATGCAAAGATGCAGGAGACTAAATTTGTAACAAGAGAAAATGTGGGCTGGTAAATGATAATGCCTTCGAGAGTGGATAAGAAGAGTGTGTGTGTGTGTGTGTGTGTGTGTGTGTGTGTGTACATGTGTGTGTGTATTAAGATGAAATCGGGGGGATTTTAGGGATGTTTGTCATGTCTAGTTAATGCGTGTTTATTCCGTGTTCTGCTTTGGCCAGTTCTGTACTGCCTGACTGCAGTGGACTCAAGTCCAACACACACACAATAAACACACACTATACACACACACACACACGCACACACACACACACACACACACACACACAGACACACGTGCAACATGCGAGTACAGATGGTGAGTAGGAAGAAGCAGATATGCATGGCACTTCTGAGACAGACATATTATTGCACATTTTGTCCATTCTCATCTTTACCTTCACATCTCTGCCTTTTTTCTATCTTTCTCTTTATATCCCTCTATTTCTCTCTATCACTTCCTCTATTTCTCCACATCTCTCTTTTGTTTTTCTATATATCTCTCTATTTATCTTCATATCTTTCTATTTCTCTATAGCTCTCTCTATTTCTCTACATCTCTCTCTGTCTCTATTCTTCCACATCTCTCTCGTTCTCTCTCTCTCTCTATTTCTCTACATCTCTCTCTGTCTCTATCTCTCTCTTTCTCTATATTCAATTCAATGTAGCTTTATTAGCATGACTGTGAATTACAGTGTTGCCAAAGCATTATAACAATTAACAACAATGGTATATGAACATACATAACAGACATAATAACATTTATAACAGAAAGTAATTATGATTATTATAATAATAATAATAATCATTTTCTCTGGGATGGGGTCCCCAGGATTTTAGAGGTCATTTTGAGGTGTTACCCACTGTCTCTCAGGCTGTGACACGCACTGATGTATTTGGCAGCGAGGGGGGCGGTGTGCCCCTACCCCAGAGTATATCTCTCTATATTTCTCAATATCTCCCTCTTTCCATTTTTTACATATCTCTCTCTACATCTCTCTCTATTTCTCTGTATCTCTCTTTCTCTACAACTCTCTCTATTATTGCACATTTTGTCCATTCTCATCTTTACCTTCTTATCTCTGTATTTTCCTTATCTACATATCTCCTTATTTCTCTATATCTCTCTCTATTTCTCTCTTTTTCTCGATATTGCTCTCTTTTTCTTTCTCTCTACATCTCTCTTTCTCTACATCTCTCTCTCTATTTCTCTGTATTTCTCTTTTTATTTTCAGCTCTCTCTATTTCTCCACATCTCTCTCTATCTCTTGCTTTCTCTCTATTTCTCACTTTGTCACTATATCTCACTCTCTATTTCTTTATCTCTCTTTGTCTCTTCATCCCTCTCTCTATTTCTATTTCTGTTGTCTCTCTTTTTCTGTTTCTTTTCTCTTGTGTCTCACTCCACTAAACCAACTCATCCTTGTTTTACCACTTCTTTCCTGTTTTCTCACTAAATATTCTCTCTCTCTTTCTGTCTCTCCTGCCTCTTCTCTGTCATTTCTCACTCAATTTCTTTCTGTCTTTCTTTCAGATTCTCTACCTATCTCCTGTTTTGTATTTTGCTCAATTTTGAGTGACGTACTGTACAGCAGTACAGACTGTACAGAGTGAGAGAGTGAGTGAGTTCTGCATTAGCATAGTCCTGCGTTTACTCTCTGTGGGAACTGGAGCATGACTGCTGTCTGTCAAGTACTGCCTCTTGACATTATCCAGCGCTCTCTCTCTCTCTCTCTCTCTCTCTCTCTCTCTCTCTCTCTCTCGTGAGCTTAAGTACAGAGGGATGCGGTTGCTAGGAGAGGAGAGTCCAGCTCCCAGTTCCTCTCCATCTCTCTCTGAGTTCCTTCTTTTTTACGCAGCTCGGCCGCACTGTGTTCGTGGCTGTAGTTCAGTAACTGTGTTCTGGCACAGAGTCATTTGGATTGCTCTTTTTTCTCTCGTATGATGATTTTGTTTCCAGCCTGTTTGTAAATGCAGGCGATGGATTCTTCACATTACCTCCAGGAATATTTGGCTTCAGGGCTGCTTTGAGCTTCCAGACTCTTTATTTGTGGTACATAGCGTGGAAATTGGTATTGGCTCAGTCTGCCCATTTCCACTTAGAGTAAAACAATCAAGCAAGCAAATTAATGCAAGTGACAATAAGAACAATTAAGATACAAAGAACAACACATAATAGACAACGGATAAAAGATGGGATGACTAACATCTTCATTTCTAATTTTCTCTCTCTTTTATAGGAGTGTAATGATAGTAAGTGTCTTTTAATAAAGACTGATGTAATACAGTAATACAGTACAGTAATCTTGACAGTGTTAACTAAGAAGTAAATAAGTAAATACCTAGCAGCTCTCAATATAAATGACTGAAAGCCATGACACATCGACAAATGCTAGAAAATGCTAGAAAAAGGACTAAGCTTTAAGATAAATTATTGAAGTACTTGTGTCATACTTGCAATATGAGTTTTCATGTTAAACACATTGAAAAGGCTTCAGTGACAGCAAATTCAAATTGCATTAACTTCATACAGCAACAGAGGGAGCTCTTTACTCCCTGTGCTCATATGACATAACAAAGCTGGATATAGAGTGAGGTAGAGGTCCACAGAGTAAAGAGCTCCCTCTGTTGCTGTACGAGGGTAAGGCAATTTCATTTGCTGTTATTGCAGCAATTGCAGCAGTGCTCATATGACATAACAAAGCTGGACGTAGAGTGAGGTAGAGGTCCACAGTGAATGCACACACACCAAACTACTTCTTAGTCTGGGAGAAATGAGCGCCAAAAAACTTAGAGAACTAATTTAGGATCTTTATGAATCGGGTTTCACATTGATATGAGTATTTTAATCAGTGTTATTGCACATCACATTTTTTTGTCTATCATGCAACCCTAGATCCATGTCTGTAAAAGAGACGTAAGAGGCATGTTTGTAGAAGAGATATAGGAGAGACATGAGTGTGCAGAACCTGAAGGTACTTTAGACCTTTAAAAGGTTCTTCAGAATCTCACATCTCACAAAACTTGGTCCTTTATGCAACCTGAAGAGGTTATTCTTAATTTATTGATTTTTGTATTACAGTTGTTTGATTGGGTGTATGTAATAAAGCATGGTCCAACCCACAGGTCCAGTGCCTTTGTTGGTTAGTTGCAGTATTATACTTAGCTCCAACCATTCCCATATGTGTAAATGGTGAAAAAACAGCCAATTTTGAATCTTGTCTTTCTCCTTTATTCTGTCTTTTTTATCTCCAGTGTCTCATTTCAGCAGTTTATCCCCAGAAAACAGCTTTTCTATATCAGTTTGAATAAAAATTTTCTGCTATTTTGTAAGAACGCCTTATGACTGTAGTGATTGACAATTTTGGCTGGAAGAGAGCATCTGCAGAATCTTTGTCTTCATTAGCTGAGCTGTAGTCAAGTTGTCAGGTGACTAGCTAGTTAATCATATTATTATTGATCATGTAGTGTTGTGCAGTTGGTCACAGACATTCTGTACAAAGCTGTTTGCAGTTTTGATCAAGTACAATGTGCGGGCCACACTGCAACAAGGCAAGCAAACCAATCAATTGCCTAGGGCAGGGGTGTCCAAACTACAGCCCGCGTAGTGTGCGCTTTTCTAGCGCAGAAAAACGGGCCAAAGAGTCTAAAAGCTGAGAGAGTGCGCATTTCTAGCGCAGAAAAACTGGGCATAAGAGTCTAAAAGCGGAGAGAGTGCGCATTTCTAGTGCAGAAAAACGGACCAAAGAGTCTAAAAGCGGAGAGGGTGTGCCTTTCTAGTGCAGAAAAACGGGGCAAAGAGTCTAAAAGCGGAGCGTGTGCGCATTTCTAGAGCAGAAAAATGGACCAAAGAGTCTAAAAGCGGAGAGAGTGCGCATTTCTAGTGCAGAAAAACGGGCCAAAGAGTCTAAAAGCGGAGAGAGTGCGCATTTCTAGCGCAGAAAAACGGACCAAAGAGTCTAAAAACGGAGAGGGTGCGCATTTCTAGTGCAGAAAAACGGGCCAAAGAGTCTAAACGTTGCCGTAATTACGGAGTTTAATATTAAGAGACATCATGAAATTATACATTATATTTGAAAAATCTTAGTTTACACAACACTGTCAAAGATAAAGACAGTTAGTCAAGTAAAATGGTGTGTAAAGGAAATAATCAGGAAAAAGTATTATTTAAAGTGGTATATTTCATTATTTGTTTTATTACAGAGTGTGGCCCGTGACTTATATATTTCTACTTCTGGCCCCCAACAAAAAAAGTTTGGACACCCCTGGCCTAGGGCCTCGAGCTGGCCTGGGGCCCCGAAACAACAACTGATTATGAACTAAGTGCAAGGCAAACTCTGTGAGGTTTTTTTGGCAATTTTCAGACTCCATTTCCCATTGCCCAATATTCTGTGCATGCCTAATTTCTATAGATTTCTATAAAACAGTTGGAACCATTGCGGATATGTTTTATACAGTATACTGATTCATTTGAGCTTTGATGTTTCATCATTTATTACTGATTCAGAAGTAAGCATCGTTTACGAGGTGATGGCACATCAGAGAATAATAATTTTGTGATGTTAGACAGCTGCGTGTTTTCCCTGTCCAGCACTGTCACATGACCGACCAAAACAAAAATACCCGAGGAAAAATCAATGGGAGCTAACAGCAGGCCAGAAATCAATGCTTCCTCATGGGACTCTTCATGTCACTGTACGAAATGAAAAAGCATAAACGCTCAGAGGACCATCAAAAAGAGCAGCACAGAGCAGAAGAACAGACTGGCAGATAAATACACAGATTTACAGAGAGAGGAGGATGTGAGGTAACGAGAGACACTATCCATATTAGCATTAGCGAGAGTGCTATGAAATAAATAAAGAATGTCCCTGATTGTGGCAATGATGTGTCTAGACTAGTTATGGTATTTCTGTGAGAGGGGCCAATTACTTTCTAGCTTACAGTGCTTTGCAGGCATTAAGAAAAAAAATGTAGTTTAACTCTATGTTTGTCATGTCATACAAACACATTAACAAATTATCATATTTCACATTTCATTTTGTTTGCTATAATTTAAATATTATTTATCCTTTTTTTCCCAGTTTCATATAAAATAATGTTTTACATCAGCTGTCTTTTTGCGGTTTGAATGTTTTCCCGCCAACAGAATCCTTACAGGTTATTTTCTCAAAATTCAAACAAAAAGATGAACAAAAATCAATGTAAAATGTTATGTACAATTTATATTAACTGTTGTCTTGCAACAAATCAACATATTCTCACAGATTTAAGGCCTTTGCTCTCTTTTACTGAACAGTACCCTCAGATTGATTAATCTGTACCACTTTAAAATAAGGTTCCTTCATAAAGGGTATAGAAATAGTCAATAAAGAAATTTTTAAAAGTTAATTAACCTAATTAAAGGTTAATAATTAGGTTATAAACCATTAACAAGCAGTTACAACACATAAATAGAAAGGGCAACAGTGGTCTGTTGTGTACCAAATAGTGATTTTACATTCATTTATACTGTTATACTATATCAGATCTTACTAGATGCTTATCTTACTTTCTAGTTTCCATCAGTTATCATTAACATTTCAGTTGATAACTGTATTTATTTAGCTATAATAACATATTAAAAGACTAAAAAAAAACTCACTTTCTATATTATTTTACTAGATATGTTAAAGTAATTGACATTTTTTTGACAATTAACTATTGTTCTTTCTATTTATGTGTTTATTAAGTGCTTATTCATGTTTTTTTGGAGTATTTACAACTTAATTTAAAATCATTAATAAACTCCTTTATAAACTACTCATAATTCCTTTATAAATGAGCCTTATTTTAAAGTGGTACCGATTAGTCTGTTATAGAGGAGCCAAAAATTACTCTACAAAAATTGCACTACATATATCAATACCTGGGAGGGAAGCAAATCATGTTTCAAATTCAGGTTTTCATATTCAAATAAATATGCAGCTGCAGAAGTATAAAAAGGTCAGACTGGAAAGTAATCCTCATCGCTGTCCAATGAAAAACAGCATCTCCAAAACAGCAACTTTACAGAAGAGAGAAAAAACCTTGTGAACTTTCAATGGAAGTCAATGTAAAAAGAGTTTATTTCAGGTCATTTTGAAGAGTTTCTATTGGTCCATTCATCAAGAAATTTTGGCACAGTGTAAGTGACAGTTTGTCTGTTCAAATTATGTAGTTAACTAAAAATCGACAAAAATGGAGATAAGTGTTTTCATTGGATAGTGACAATATTTACATTAGTGTGCCACTTTGTCATCACTGGCCCCCTGTTGGCCCCCTCCTAGAAACGCCACTGGATTGTGTGCCAGTGTTTAACGTTCCCAATATGGAGTGAGCTGAGATCTGATTAGTGCACTCTCCCACAGAGTGAGCTGATTGTGAGCACTGTTGGCTTGGCCTCGTGCAGGCTGGCAGGAGAAAAGGGTGATATTAGCGTGTTAATATCTAACCAAAGGCTGTCCGGTCAATCTGCTTAACCGATTCATCCTCTCATTACCGCCCCACAGGGAGTCACTGATCACGGTTAAATAATCCTTATTGGACAAGATCCAGACACACATCAGATTGACAGCTTTTGTATGTCAGGAGAGACGCGGTCGTAATCCGTTCCTTTGGTGCAGATTTACGACTGCAGTATGAAAAATGCTTTTTTATATGGGCTGTTGACTTTCCTTGCTTTTTATCTAAATTACCCTCAAAGCCTCATAACGTACACCCACACTAATGTGCCAGAAGTCATGGGACAGGAACAAGGGTCCTCCTGCAATGAATGCAAATAAGGCGCTTGTCTGTTTGCATGGACAGGTCTAGCCAGATGCTGCCAGTCACGATCATTATCACCAATTGTGCTCCACACTTTCGGTGGTAATGCCTCTTATGATGTGTTTCCATTACATTTGTGACACACATATCCAGAGGTCTTTTCTGGGCTGGTCTTTGCTCAGACATTTCTTAATACATGTCTCTCAGATCAGACATGGCTCTTTCAGATCAGACATGGCTCTCTCTAATTATATATGGCCCTTTTTCGATCGAACATGGCTTTCTTGGATCAGACAAGACTGTCTGAGGTCAGTTAAGGCTCTCTCTAATCAGACAAGATTGTTCAGGCATGGCTCTCTCTGATTGGACATGGCTCTTTCAGATTAAACTCTTTTAAATTAAATATTACTCTTTTAGATTGGACATGTCTCTTTTCAGATCAAACTTGGCTCTTCCAGATCGAACATGGTTCTTTCAGATTAAACATGGATCTTTCAGATCAGACATGGCTCTTTTCAGATTATATATGGCTCTTTCAGATCGAACATGTCTCTTTAAGATTGGACATGGTTCTTTCAGATTGAGCATGGCTCTTTCAGATCAGATATAGCTCTTTCAGATTGGATATGGCTCTTTCAAATCTAACATGGCTCTTTCAGATTGAACATAACTCTTTCAGATTGGACATGGCTCTTTTCAGATCGAACTTGGCTCTTCCAGATTGAACATGGTTCTTACAGATTGAACATGGCTCTTTCAGATCAGACATGACTCGTTCAGATCGAACATGGCTCTTTAAAATCGAACATGACTCTTTCAGATTGAACAATACTCTTTCAGATCGGACATGACTCTTTCTGATTAGACTAGATTCTCTGTGTATAAGACAAGGCTCTCTCTCAGATTGAACTTGGCTGTATCAGGTCAGAGATGACTCTTTTTGATCAGATATCAGATCCCTCAGATCAGACATGACTCTGTAGTTTGACGTTTCTCTCTCTGATCATATGTGGCTCTCTTCGGTGGGATATGGCTCTGGTCTCTGGTTAAACATGTCCCCCTCTGGTCAGATATTTCTTCTTCTGGTCAGATATATTTCTCTCTGGTCGTATTCACTTGAACAGTTCATGTTGAAAATCTGTGTGGATTCATAAATCATTCACCTCCCTGTGTTGCAGCTCCTGCTCTGCTTCTTTCTGTTGTTATTTGATCTTTTTTTT
Source organism: Astyanax mexicanus (assembly GCF_023375975.1). NCBI lineage: Eukaryota > Metazoa > Chordata > Actinopteri > Characiformes > Acestrorhamphidae > Astyanax > Astyanax mexicanus. The sequence continues at coordinate 9,555,686 of NC_064418.1, read as the reverse complement.
TTTTTTTTGAAGGGAGCTGCGTGTTGGTTGAGGGGGGAATATGACCTACTTTTGTGTCTGAGATACTAACATGTTAGAGGCGATATTCTGCATTCTCAGTGTGTGGAGTGTTTTTTATTTATTTATTTATTTGTTAAATTATTTCAAACCACCTATAGTTAGATGCAGCTTCTAGACACAGAAAACCAACCACAGGCTGGCAGAACTATCAATCATATTAATCTTGGTCAGGATATTTCGGAGGTTACATTGCCGTGTCCACTGTGGTAATGATGATGATGATGATGATGAGGGCTGTAGAAGCTTGATCGACAGGCAGGTGTGATAGTAATGAAATGAAGTGTGATAGAACTGGGAGATATGATGTACACCCAGAGGCAGTGCCATGAGCACACAGCTCCCTTCTTCCATCTTCTCTTCACTTCTCCTTGCAATCAGCAGCAACCTGTGGTTATGTAGTAGGTAGTAAGCCTCCACGTTTCTCTGTGTGTGAAGTGACTGTGAAAAAAGGGGTGGAATTGTGCATGGGAAGCACTGCACTACCACTTACTGTATATGCACAGCAGGGTTTTTTTCTTGTGTAGAAATGTCTTTTCGAAAAGTCTCTGAGTGCTTCGGATGCACTCTGCTTTCAATTTCGCCCTCCCGAAAATGTTTTTTTTTAACTTGTAACCTCAGAAAATCCTTTCTGAGAAGTTTTACTGAAGGCAGATTCATATTTTCCTCTTTGATTTTCACCTCAGGACTTGATCAGATCATTGCATCCTAAGCTTTAACGTTTTCTCTTCGTTTTCATTCTGCTGGTCTTTGTACTCACTACACTTGTGTTCCATCTTACCAGATAACCACTTTGTGGTAGTATAATAAATCCAGACTGTAAGTCTGTGTCTGCTTCTCTGCATACTTTAATATAGTACATATATCCTCCTTTCACCCTGTTTTTTTTCAAAACTTAGGACCCACAGGATTGACCACCATGGAGAAACTACAGCTCTGGAATAAAAAAAAAAAAGAGAGCATTTAAAAATGATGAGTTTCTTTGATTTTACCAAATTGAAAACCTCTGGAATATAATCATGAGGACAATGAAGGATCACAATTCGTCAGACCAAAAGCTGGACTGCTTGATTTTTGGACCAGGAGTAAAGGTGTAAAGTTATCCAAAAGCAGTGTGTAAGACTGCTGGAGGAGAACATGCCAAAATGAATGAAAAAATGTGATTTAAATACCCCACGGTTATTCCACCAAATATTAATCTGAACTCTTAAAATGTTATGAATATGAAATTGTTTTCTTTGCATTGTTTGAGGTCTGAAAGCTCTGCTGTTTGAGCAGCACTGTGATAAATTCCTCTTAGTTGGTACTAAAACGGCAATGAACGGCAGTTTTTTTTAAGTGGTCTCATTTTTTTCCAGAGCTGTATTTAACAGGTCAGTAGGGTTACTTTCCATCGCAGCTATAGAAGTTCAACACAAACACATCCTAGACACTCCAAATTCCTTTAACTGCATAATAAAAAAAGGCTAATAATATATAAGATATAAAAAAAAGGCTCAACCAGGACCAGTGTCCGGTGGCCATGTAGAGTCCTGACCATTGAAGAACAGGGTGAAAAAGATACATAGTTATAGAACGTCAAAATGCTTCTGTATGGTACAGAAAATAGAGCTGGTAAAATGGAAAATGAATGTAAAAACAAGGAAGTGGTCATAATATTAGACTGACATGACTGTGCATAGTTGTGCTACAAACCACTCTGATGTGGCTTTTTTATGTCTGGCTTTATTACATCACATCTTAAATTTCATCTTTCTCTATCAAAAAAACAGCAACAACATTGAGAATCAGTTTATTAAAAGACAATAAAATTAAAAAGCAGATTTAGTTGCAGATTTAGCTCATTTATGTTGGATTTAAAGGGTTAAAGAGTTAACTGGGAGCAATTGAAGGCATCAGTTCTGTATAAGATGACACTGTGTTAACAGGCTGATTAATAACTGAGGACAAGAGACGAGGCCTGGAGGAGCAGTCAGACAGCTCTCTCCAGAGACAACACTGGCCTTCAATTACTGTGCGGGGAAAACACTGGTGAAAGAGAGACACAATATCACACACATTTTTACTGTCACTCACTTCAATTGTGTTGTGCATGTTTACAATGTTTTATTATGACTAGTTCAGTGAGCGGCTGTAATCATGCCTGAAATTTATAATATGATTGAGTATAAAATATTTGTATTCTACAGAAATAAGAGAAAAGAAGTTTTATTGGCAAGCAGCACATCTGTGAAAACATGCAATGTGTTGGATATATTAGGGGTGGGCGATATGGCACTAAAATAATATAATTTTTCATGGTATTCTTGCGATAACAATACTCTTGGCTGTATTTTCAAGAATACACAACTGCAACAAAATGAAAATGATTTTTTTATTGCAAATTATATGATACAGCACACCCCTAATTGAGATGTATAATATCATTTTCGATATTCAAAAATGTTACACTATTGCCCACCCCTAATAATAAAGTACAATATTTCTATTATTTCCTTCATACTTTTTCCATTTTACCTCATTACTTTCAGAAACGGATGCATAATAATAAATTAAGTTATAAATAAAGTTCATCATATAAAACCAAAAATATTTTGGGTTCATACTGTTAGCAATGAAATCAAATTCAAAGTAAATGTGAAAAACACTGTACGTATTTTATTTATTTATGCTTTTCATGCTGTTGCAACCTTTTCTGGTTGGGGGCTGAGTTTACTGTGGACCTCTACCTCGCTCTGCCTCCAGCCTGGTCATGTAATTTGCGCACAATGTGTAGCATTAAGAACTATCTCCTGTTGCTCCTTCTCTGTCTTGTTTTACTTTTTATCTTTGCCTTTTTGAGGTACCTTTCTACTTCTACTACTTGCCAGGCTGTTATTGTCAATAAGAATGTGTTCTTAATGACTTGCCTGGCTAAATTAACGGTTAAATAAATAAATAAATAATGATATTACAGCTTTTTCAGTGTGTATTAAGTATGATTTATCATAAAGCCCTATTTTACATCTACATTGTTTGGGCCATGCATTCAGACTTTCTTAGTTTGCACTGAACCACAATAATACGTGTGAAAGGTGCTATGTACCACAGTCAAGCCTCAGAGTTTAAGCACTACATCAGATGTTAAAAATAAAAAAGCAAGAATTTTGTTATGTACTACTATTATTTTGTGTTGGCTGGCTTCACATGTCTTGGAGGAAGCATGTCTCAGTCTTAATCTTCTCATTGCTGGTAGAGTCCTAGGACTTGTACCTTTTACACACACACACACACACACACAATATATATATATATATATATATATATATATATATATATATATATATATATATATATATATATATATATAAAATATGCATAATTTGGAACTCACCAAAATTAAATTCTAAATGGGATTTCTGTTGTGTACAGCTTGTCTGATCTCGTAACAGTTTTTTTTAATTAAAGAACACATCGCATCCGTGAGCAGAGCATGGATATAGATTAATGGCTTTCTCTGAAGGTGGGTAATACAATGACATATCTGGATGCATGAGGGAGCAGATGGTGTATGAATGCAGCAAACTACCTTAGAACACCTGAAAAAAACGCTGTAAACCAAGATACCAAGGGTTTCTTATCTGCAAATGATACAAGACAGTAAAACAAGGCAAACCTGCAAGAACAACAGTGTTTTTCGGCATTTTTTAGATGGTGGCCAGTGTCCAAATTCATTTCTTGTACAGACTAGAAGAAGGGGATGACGAAGAGAAGGTGTAGGAGAAGGAGGAGTGTGTATAATGATGACTATAAGCTCAGGAAGAATGGGGGATGGGTGTAGGTGTTGTATGTAAAAGCAGGTCCTGAGGAAAAGGGGTGGAGGCAGGTGGGTATTTAATGCTGGAGGTTCTGCTCCATATGAAGTATGGAGAGTCCTGCTCAGTATCAGAGTCCTCCAAGGTCACTGTGGAGATTATGGAGATTCTAGGAGTGAGCATGATAATGAGACAGACCACTCCCATTAACTATTCATTACAGAAGACTAGAAAGCTGGAGGGGGCAAGAGGGGGTCTGATTCTGATCACCCAGACATCGCTCCGGGGGGACGTATTTGTGAGGGACTCACAATGTGTGTGAATGTGTGGGTTTGACTGTGGAGCATATGGGAGGAGACTGGTGAACAAGGTGAACTGGGGTCAGCCATGTTCACACATTGACACCTAGACATACAAAGTACTGAAGCATATGGACAAATCAAGTCCTGTTGTTATAGCCCACAAAATACAGCTTATAATTAGCTTAACTTGTGATCTGTGGAATAAATGGCCTTATAATTCTTAACAAAAAACACAAAATATTGGCAAGAGCTTGCATTTCATTTAGCACATTTCTTTCTTATCTGAATAATATAAAAAAAACGAGATAATCTTTTCCTATTGTTTGAATCGATTCACGTTCACACTGAGACAAAAATAATTTAATAATAATAATATTTATTTATACTGTATATATTTATTTTTGTTTAATTCTTAGGAATTTCAGAACATCTATGTTTCACTAAAAGTATCGATACAATGTATCACAACATCAATATATTGTCCTACCCCTACACCAACCAACGTTAATCTACATGGTTATAAATACAGCCCTAAAAAAAGAGATTACTGACAAATGATGGATTTTCTTTGGTTTTTAAAATATAATCAAGAGGAAGATGGATGATCTCAAGCCATCAAACCAAGCCGAACTGCTTGAATTTTTGCACCAGGAGTAGCATAAAGTTATCCAAAAGCAGTGTGTAAGACTAGTGGAGGAGAACATATTAAGATGTATGAAAACTGTCATTAAAAAACAGGGTTATTCCACCAAATATTGATCTCTGAACTTTATGAATATGAACTTGTTTTCTATGCAGTATTTGAGGTCTGACAGCTCTGCATTTTTTTTTTATTTCAGCCATTTCTCATTTTCTGCAAATGAATGCTCTAAATGACAATATTTTAATTTGGAATTTGGGAGAAATGTTGTCCGTAGTTTATAGAATAAAACAACAATGTTCGTTTAACTCAAACATATACCTATAAATAGCAAAATCAGATAATTATTTTTTATTCTAGGTGATGAATATGCATGTGTTTCAGACACATGTAGCTGAATGTGAAGCGCAGCCTCGGAGAGGGGGGTGGGTGTGACATAAGGATAGATGAGTGTAAGCAGCTACCAAGCATAGCTTTAGAAATACAATGAGATTCTGAGTACCTGTGTGTGTGTGTGTGTGAGGGAAGCCACTAGTAACTGAATGCATGAGATGCAACACAAAAACATGAGATTCTGCGATACTTAATAATTTAATAATTCAATAATTCACTTAGCAGCATTAGCATTAGCGACATAACCACAAGGGCTAGTCGAGGTTAGCGCTAGTAAATGCTGCCCAACAGTGCTACACTGGGGAACCCTGAGTGTTCTGTTAAGCCATTGTGATAATAGCTAGCGGTTCGTCCCACGTAGCTTGTTTTAACACGGTAAACACGCAGACTACAGTCCAATATACTCACCTCTGAATGGAGGAAGAGATAGCACTTAGCGTGGATAGCATCTAATGCTAATGCTGCTCCAGCAGTGCTAGCCGTGGTTAGCAGCAGACTACAGGCTAAAATTACTCACTTCTGAACGAAGAAAAAGCTAACGCTTAGCGTGGTTAGCGGCGAATGCTAATACTAATACTGCTACATCCATGGTGATGGAGAAACTTTACTGAAACTCCTTTATAATGCTGTACTTCAGCAAAGTGGCTTTACTGCTCCTTTATTCCTGACTGGTAAAATTCATACACAAGACGCACTGGCGATTTTTTGAAAAATGAAAGGACAACTTATAGTGTGTATATAAAGCACCGACCAAATACAGCTTTAAGGATACAATGAGATTCTCCATATGTGTGAGTGTGTGTGTGTGTGTGTGTGTGTGTGGGAGGGAAGCCACTGATGACTGATTGCATGAGATGCAACACACACACACACACACACACACACACACACATCAAGTGACTGTACACACAGGAGCTTTACCTCCTTCACTTGAAGGTGTGTGAACACCTTTGTGCTGTGTTAATTGTGTCAGGCTCCAGGCTGTTCTTCTTGAAGGTGATCGTGATACACGGCAGCACACACACACACACCCTCTCATTCCCTGGCGGGGTGGAATGTGTGTGTGTGGGACTGTGCAGAAGGTGTGAACGGGGTGGGAAGAACGGGGTTTGCCGAGGGGTCTGGTGAACCGAGCCGTAGGGCGGGCGACCGGGAGCACGCCGCTCTGGTTTCCCATGGCAACGGCAAGCGGATGAATGAATGGCATCATGGCGACGGCGAGGTGAGAGAGTGTGAAATTGATTTGGCGGAGCGGAGCGGAGGCGTACGTAGACACGCGTACGCTTTTCTCCCCATCACTCCTGCACGCTCTCTCTCTCTCTCGTGCTCTCTCTATTTCTCTCTCACTCTACTCTACTCTCACCTCCTCCTTCTCCTCCACGGACGGAATCTATGGTATGGCACGTTTGTTTTTTTCTTCATCATCTTTTGGAATTTTTACATTTTGCATTGGAATTGTGTTGGTTATTCTCCAGGTGTGAATGCTTGTGCTTTTGCTCGCGCTCGTGCAGTCAAGTGATGCCTACAGATTTGGGTGTTGAGTGCAGAATTCTGGGGATGCTCATCATCCACGTTGCATGTTGCTCTAAGCGAGCGAGCGAGAGTGCGCGTGCGAGATGGAGAGAAGTGAGGTGGTGAGAAGGGAGTGGGTGCACGAGGCAGGCAGAGAGGATGCCTACGGATAGATAGAGATAGTGAGTGAGTGTGTATGAAATAGTGAGCGTGTGAGAGAGTGTGAGGCAGGTGTGTGATGATGCACTTGTTACATCTATTTCTCCTTATTTCTCTCTATATATGTTTAAATATTTATATATTTATAGATGTATAATATAATGTAGTATAATGTAAAGAACAGTACGTTCTATGTTTTATAAAGTGGTAAAATGAACAGCTTACATGCATGGAAACAGTATTTGCCCATTCATTCTTCCGGCTCCTCTCCTGCTCTCCAGTCAGTCTCAGCACGTTTGCCGCCTGTCCTGACAAGGTCGCTGACACCATGGTGACAAATGCACAAGTGCACGCCCGCCTTTCACAGATTGTATCAGTTTATTGGTGCTTTGAGCTCCTTCTGGACTGGAACCAAGCCAGTGAAAGCCTCTTGTGGTTGTGATCACATGCCTGCGTTATATATTTACTGTATATGTGAGGTGTATGTGTATAGGTGTATATGTGTATATGCCATGGTTCTGTCATGGTAGGTAAACAAATGCGTGTGGACATGCTTTGTCTTAATGTAAAGCTTATGAAAATATTACTACTATATATCCATATCCAGCGCATATAGATACTGTATACACCTGGAAAGGTCTGGTGTCAATGTCGCACGTGCCATGTGCTATAGCAGGTGTGTGCGGGGTGTGTGTGTGCCAGTATGTGTGTGTGTGTGGTGTAATGAGTAGTATGTGGAGTATTCTCTTACCAGAGGACTGTTCACTGCTGATTGATGACCTCTTGTGACCTGTTGACCTTTCAAATGTTGATGCTCCTTTATTTAAAGAGGGTGATGGTCATGGTTAAGTCAGTCAAAACGTCTGGCCTGAAAAAAACAACAACAACAACACCACAACGAGTTTGGACCTTTTGTTTTGCTTTTTTGGACGATTTGTTTAATATGTTCAATGCTTATGTACCTCATTATTTGTAGGTCTCTTTGGATATAAGCATGTAAACTAACTTTGGAGCAGCTGTTTTGTTTGCTTTGACTGGCATAACCATGAAAGGTCAGGTGTACACTTTTGATTAGAATACACTAATCACATTTGGATTTTGTTCCAAAACAACTGCACCAAGATCCTTGAGAGTAGATGGTGTCAGTCTTGTCCCAAACAAACTCTCGGACAGTTTTCTTGTGAAAAGAATGTGATCTGACTTCTAGTGTACTCCGCAAGATTATTAACCTGGTAAATTGCTCAGATAATTACTGCAGCTATGAACAAATGCTATCTCTGTTATATTGCACAGAAAGATGCACTAGTACTGAACATCAGAGCTTCTTCCTGTATTTACGTCCCTGTTCCTGCCCCAGAAAGGCTGTCCTCAGAAGATGTGTCTATGTTCGCTTGTATTAGGGCATGACAGTATTACTACACTACACACCAGTACTGTCACATAGTTAGATGTGTGTGATGCGGCTATCAAAAGATGTCCAAAACTGTCTGGATGGGTGACATAAGTATAAACGAGGCATTCTGTAGCTGCTTAGAGGAACCCATGACTGCTGATTGTTGAAACAAGGTTAAGGTTAATAAAATAAAAAAAAATGATTTGCATCACCTAAATATAATTATGTAAGTGACGTAGCGCTAAGCCATTCATTATTACCTGAGACTATCGCAAAATTTATCTGAAAGCTCAATTCTCTTGGGATTTCAAAACTTCAAAACAAAAAAAGATTCTTCTTTCCTTTATTTTACTTCAAAATTGTACAAGACAGAAATTACAGTAATCCTACATAAAATATAAAAAAAAAACTTGTTGCATTTTTACATGTATGTCTTTGGAAATGAAATAGTACTCTGCAATAAATATGTTAAATTGCATTGTTATTACAATATTAATAATTCTAGGGATAATTTTCTCCAATTTCTCACATTTATCTGCATGTCTCTATAGAAATATCTCTGTTTTCTTTTTTGCATTTCTGTTAAAATATGAGAGGTTGTGGTTGTTACAGTAGCAGATTCTGAGCGACATTCTGCTGAACCTCTGCGTTAGAGCTGTGAAAATATCAGCTATTCCACTTGAGAGTAATCAATTATTCATTCTCTTCATTATGCATGTGAGCTCATTTAGCTGCTTCATTTGAATCCATACAGTACGTCTCTAAAGACAGCAGAGCCTGGAAATATTCACTACTATCCCACTGCAGCAATTTCTCAGCACACTCTCATTTACAGCACTCATTTAAGTCTCCTGTAGCAGTGCAGTGATTCCAGTTATTTATATATATATATATATATATATATATATATATATAATGAAGTATGAAGTCAATCTGTTGCTTCTTCTCATTTATTGGACTTTTATTAGGTCTGTCTTTGCCAAGAATTATGAAGTAGAATGATAAACTGAGCGAGTGATGCATAGAAAATGAAGTTTGTATGTGTGTGTGTGTGTGTGTGTGTGCTGCTCTGTAGTCTGTAGTAAGACGAATTGATTCTGAATCTGTCTGGGGACAGAGGAAAACCCAGACTCCATAAATATGTGCTTTATGTGAAGAGACTGCCCCCTTCAGGTTAAACTGAGAAATCACAATTCACTGTGTTATTACAGCTCTGCAAAAAAAATCTGAGACCACTTCAAAAATAATCAGTTTCTCTGATTTTCTTTTTAATAGGTTTATGTTTAAGTAAAATAAACATTGTGGATTTTATTCTATAAACTACTGATGACATTTCTTCCGAATTCCAAATAAAAATATTGTAATTTAGAGCTTTTTTTGTTGCAGAAAATGAGAAATGGTCAAATTAGCGAAAAAGATCATCCACACTTTACTGAATCTAGGTGTGTGGAATTGAATTGAGCATTGTCCTGCTGGGACAAAAAACACTCAGTCAAACACTCAGAGTTGGGGGGACATTGCCCGAATGTCTGTTAATGTCTGAAAGTCTGAATTAATGCAGTGACAATTTTGTTCATGTTTTAATATATTTATTGTTTGGGATATAAGACCAATCCTTATATTCCAGTTCCAGTATCACAATATTAAATATTCCTAACATTGCTGTTTATATTATGATTTTATTAGTGGCATTAAATGACAATAATATAGTTTAGCACAATTATTTCTGGGATGCATCTCTCTCTTTCTCTCTGTCTCTCTCTCTCTCTCTCTCTCTCTCTCTTTTTCTCTCTCTCTCTTTCTCTCTCTCTCTCTCTCTCTGCCCTCCCCCACTTCCAGTTCCAGAACAGTTTAGATTGAATATTTTACCAAAAGAGGGGGTCGCTTAGTGACATGATTTTTGTTTACACCACAGAGGGGCTGAACAAATGAGCACAAATGAGCAAGTGGTGTGTGTGTGTGTGTGTGTGTGTGTGTTTGGTATTCAGATCATCTGGTACGCATGGCTGTGGTCAAATCCCTCGTTCTGTCTCGAGGGAGAAGTAGAGCAGCACCACATGGCAGAGAGAGAGAGAGAGAGAGAGAGAGAGAGAGACTGAAACTCTGGAGAGGGAAATCACAGAAACCCAGTTGTGTGTGTGTCTTGTGTTTGTGTGTGTGTGTACCCTGTGTGTTTGTGTGTTTCTTGTGTTGAGAGGGAATAAAGCAGTGTTTGGGTGGCTGTCCAACTATGGGCTGTAATGTGCATCTGGACAGCACACTTGGCCCAGCTCCTGGAATTAGAATTAAGTCATTTAGTGCCCTGTTCAACTAAATCTACACGGGATCAACTACTCTCTCTCTCTCTCTCTATCTCTCTCTCTTTTTCAATCTCTCTCTCTGCTATGTCCTGTCTTGTCCTGTGAGCAGCTTGCCTTTCAAACAGCTGAGTGTGTGAGAGCTCATGTTTGCGAATGTTGTGACTGCACAACATCAGTGGAGCAGCTGTCAAAGTGACTTCGTACAGTAACCGGTGCTGTAAGAGAAAGAGAGAGAGAGAGAGGAAGAGAGAAAGAAGGAGAGAGAGAGGGAGAGACTAGAAGTGTAATGGTGCTCACCTTGGGAGAGAGGCATGACGAGGAAGGTAAGCCCAGGACAAACTCGTCTAGTAACTGTGTCTTGTGATTATTGACTGCTTGCTGTGGATATACGGATTCTTTCTTTCTTTTTCTCTCTCTTTTTTCTGTCTTTGTCACCTTTTCACCATTTCAAAAGATTAAAGGAGTGATGGTAGCAAATGCTGTAGTAGCACAAGTGAAGATGCTGAACATTACCCTTTGCAATATTCTTTCTCTCTGTCTCTCTCTTTCTCTCTGCCTCTCGCTCTCTTTTTCAGTCTCTCTCTCTGCTATGTCCTGTCTTGTCCTTTGAGCAGCTTGCCTTTCAAACAGCTGAGTGTGTGAGAGCTCATGTTTGTGAATGTTGTGACTGCACAACGCTGGTGGAGCAGCTAACAGTAACCGAACAGTAACCGGTGCTGCAAGAGAAAGAGAGAGAGAGAGAGAGGGGGGGGGGGGTGGTGGGGCAGTGTAGTAGTGCAATGGTGCTCACCCTGGGAGAGAGGCATGACGAGGAAGGTAAGCCCGGGACAAACTCGTCTAGTAACTGTGTCTTGTGATTATTGATTGCTTGCTGTGAATATACACTTTCTTTCTTTCCTTTTTTCTTTCTTTCTTTCTGTCTTTCACTCTGGTCTTAGTCACCTTTTCTTTGTTTCAAAAGATTAAAGGAGTGACGGTAGCAAATGCTGTAGTAGCACAAGTGAGGATGCTGAACATTACCCTTTGCAATATTCTTTCTCTCTGTCTCTCTCTCTCTATCTCTCTCGTTCGCCCTCTGGCTATGGCAGTTAATGGGCCATATTAATCACTGATCTCTCAGTGCGAGTTGTCCTGCGGCGCGTGATCGTCCGACTCTGCACTGGAATGCCTTTGTGTGTTAATGTGAAGGTAAATCTGGGAGAAGGAGACGTAGAGGTCTTGGTTTGCTCTGTACAACAGAAAAGAAAAGAACAGAACAGAAGCTAAAGGGCGATTCAGTAGAATCAAGCAAATGATCCATTTCCAGTCTAAGTAAACACCTGGAACAGAATCATTAAGCTGATTTTTTTGACAGCAAGGCCCTGTATATGTGTTTTATACTGTATGTATTTGACTGCTATATAGCTGTTGCTACTGCTGTTAATCTTCCAGGCTGGGAGCAGTAGAGGCAGTGGCGAATGACATATTTCATTTCCTTATATTGACCTGCAGATTTACTGCCCACCCCACATTTGAGCACGTCCAGACCAGACCATTGATTTAGGTCACTTTTACTGTCTTAAATCAATTGTCTGTTGCTTAAATTGACTGTTTATGTCTCTGAAGCTTTCCACTGAAGTAGTGTTGAACATATATTAATACTGTATGGGTTTTGGTGCTAATACTGGCACAAAACTACAGTAAATACAGTAAGGCAACAGAGAACACAGATTCCGAAAAAAAATGCTTTTGATATGAACATAAAATATATGTATATATGTACTAGTGCATCTAAAAAAAATAGAATATCATTGAAAGGTTACTTTATTTCAGTAATTTAGTTGAAAATGTGAGACTCATATATTATTATTTCTGTTATTGTTGATTATGATTATGGATTACAGCCAATGAAAACCCAAAAATCAGTGTCTCAGAAAGTTTAAAATATTATGCAAGACCAATTGGTACTTTTGGCAGTGTGGGCAGTGTGCCAAGTCCTACTGGAAAATGAAATCCACATCTCCATAAAAGTTGTCAGTATCAGAGGGAAGCATGAAGTGCTGTAAGATTATCTGTAAAAATGCTGCGCTAACTTTGGACTTGATAATTTAACACAGTGGATCAACACCAGCAGATGACATGACTCTCCAACCCATCACTGACCTGTAATGAGTAAATTTAGCATTTCATTTGGAAATCAAGGGAATCTGGAGGAAGAGTGGAGAGACACACAGTCCAAGCTGCTTCACAATCAGTGATGTTTTGGAGAGACATGTCATCTGCTGGTGGTAAGACATTTTTTAAATACATACAATGTTAGGGTTTACAGTGTACTACAGCAATTGATATTACAGTAGTTAATACTATTAACATGGTTACTGTAGTGATTTCTCATCATGTTCCTCAATTTGTAGTTACACTGTGTCGTATACTGGGTATTCACATGTGACCGTGAGCACTGAACTACAGTGGTTCAGTATAAATACCTGTACCATTACACCCCACAATTCTCAGTACTGACATATACTTAAGAATCAGGTATCCATATCAGATAGTGGGAGAAAGTTGTACCCATCCCTAGAAGATTTATACACACGTTTCTCATGTGTGTAGCTGGTAAATAAGTGAGGTAAACTGATTTTCTTCAGCTTTGCAGTTATCTTTGACAAGTTCATTTGTTTTGCTGGTTTATGTGGAACGGCCTTGCCAGCAGCGCTCCCTTCCTTCACTCCCTTCATCCGTCTTGTGTGTGTGTGTTGCCGGTAAGTGAGTGAGGTAACCGATTCACTCCAGTCTTCCAGGTTATCTGTGACATGGTGGATTGTTTTTCTCGGGTAATTTAAACAGCCTTGCCGAAACCCTTCTGGCTTTTATTTTCCTTCGTTCTCATGGTGCATCTTTTACTGGTTCTAACACTAATTCTAAATCTCTCTTTTTGTATTTTTCACTCAAACACACACATTCTCCAATGTTGTGGTTCTCAAACTGTGGTACTTGAATCTCTGGTGGTATGCAAAGCATTTCAGGGTGGTACACCACCAGATAACATAAACAAATTGAATACATTCTCAAAAATATTAATTTTAGATTGAAATCTAAAAGTTTTTTCCCTTAAATCTAACCTTTCGCAACATTAGGTTTGTTTGTGTTCAGTCTTTAACTTTGTAGATCCTGTAAAAAAAAAAGCTACAATTCAGTTCTTTACAGTTTAATAGGTCCTATAATTGAACCCTGTGGAACACCACCATTCACAATAACAACAGTGTCTGTATTAGTAATAAAACAGCAAAATAATTAGCCTTGGGCAGGGGTCGGCAATCAAGTTTGGCTGCGGGACAGATATTTTCCAAGCCATTACACGGCAGTCCACAAAAAAAAAATTCTGTTTTAATGAAGTGTAATGGGATGGAGTGCTACAGACTATTAATTCTCCAGCCCAGAGGGTTGTTGAACCCAACTGCAGAACAGTTGATCTCAAAGCAGGTAAACTCAAGAAGAAATGAATAAATAAATAAATTTTATAAACACACTGCTCCTCACGCGGGATCGAACCTGTGTCGTCAGGGTCGCGGTCCAATACACTACTGCTGACCCGGCTAGTATTGGGACAATGTTAGAATTGGGACACGGCCGGGAAAAAAATTGTCCTTAAAGAAGATAGGGAGCCCAAAGAAGGGGAAAAAAACCAGAGCGCGACAGAGAAACAGGGGAGGAATGTAAACAAAAGCTCACTAGAGAAGCATTTTATATATATATTTTTTCATTATCTTTCATTATAGTTTAAAAACCTCATGAGACAGATGTTTCATGCTTGAGGGCCACCTATTGCCAACCCCAGGCCTAGAATTTAATATGGAGCTATGTAGATAGTGTAGTTCACTACTCCGTATTTTCCCCACACTCCTGTTATTTCCCTCTGTCTCAAGTTTTCCAGCATGTCCAGTAGTCATACTGCATTTACAATAAACAATAATCAATAATTTGCAGATTGTATTGTGGGTAAGGCCCACACAGTAGTCCCAGTAGGTGGTAATAAAAAATGGGTTTGATTATGGATGATACACTGCTTTAAAAGTTTAAGATCCAATGCTCTAATGCAGACACATATACACATAGGTAATCTTTACATCGTGTAGTTGTGATCTGTCAATTTTAGAAGAATGAAAAATGCTTTAATTCGTTGAAAACACCCTCGAACAAGCAGATTTGATGTTGTATGAGAAGGATAAAATGAATAATAAATCACACGTATCATAAATTATAAAGAACTCAAGAGAGTTCAGCATGAAGTCATTATAGGAATAAGAATAATCATGTCTAATTATATAGGCATAATATGCACACACACACAATCATATATATATATATTATAATCAGCTCAGAAAGATGGTGTAAGTTCTGGACCGCTTCTTCCTGCAGTAATGCTGGATGCGTCTGCTGAGGGTGTGCTCAGGGGCCTGGCTGCCTGGAACTGGCCGTGTGGACGTTTCCAGCGAGAGAGAGGGAGTGAGTGTGAGTGAGGGGAGTGGAGGGAGTGCAAGTGCTTATTAAACATTCAGAGGCAGTAGTAGCTCTAACTGGCCTGTCTTCAGGCCTGACGCTCGGTTAGATGAAATGGAAAGGGAGCTTAATTGGTATCCCTGATGCTCCACTTGAGACTTGTAGCCAAGTAAGTGGGGGCCGACTTTTGAGGAGGACCTTGAAATATACTTGGCTAGATTTGTGTTGGTGTGCGTATCATTGTTTTAGTGCATGATTTTGTGTGTGTGTGTGTACGGTCATAAGTATTTGGACAATTATCGTATGTTTTGGACTATAATGTGCCATAAAAAATACTTTATTTTTCCCGAAAATCGACAGTGCACCTTATAATCCAGTTTGCTTTATGTATGAATATGGCCAGTCAGCACGAGGCTGGAGCAACATTAGCATTAACCGCTAACCACAGCGCTAGCTCTTTCACTGTCCAGAGTTGAGTATATCGGACTGTATTCTGTGCATTTACTGTATTAACACAAGCTACGTGGGACAAACTGTTAGCTGATAGTTCCCTGGCTTACTGGAACTCTCATGGTTCCTTAGTGTAGCGCTGTCGGACGGCACTTACTAGCGCTAAGCACTGCTAACTGCGGCTAGCACTGCTGCTAACTGTGCTGTTAAAAATGTTTAAAATTTAAACTTACTAAATAAATGAAAGCACTTTACTCACCCAAATAAAAGGAGAAATCTGTGTAGATTAAAATCCAGCGCTCGTTTGACTTTGAAAGATTTATTTTTTTTAGAATTAGGGTTTAGTTTTGTTTACTTATTTACTTTGTAGCAATGTAATGAATCTACTTTTCAGCTGCCTTGGTACAAAAACAAAAGAAGCTGAGAGTTGCTCCTTTCATGCTAATGGAATAAAGCAATTCCATGTTAAAAAGCTAAGCATTTATGGTGTTCCACCACTACTGCAGCATTAGCTGGGGACGTGGTAACTCTAATAGCATGCCGCTAATATCGCTTGGTACATAAAACATAATAGTTGGCATATTTTATGCCTATTGTTGAAATTTAACAGTAATTTATAGACCTATATTTTATATATTATATTTTTTATTTACATGCAGATCCTTTCCAGTCAATGACTGTCTGAATCTGGAAGCTATGGGAATTACCAAATACTGAATTTCCTTTTTTTTGAGAATTTTTCCCCAGTCTTTACTGTTGTTGCATTCAGTTGCTACAGTGTATTTAAATGACCATTTCCATTTATGACTATACACAGACAGTGCAGCGGTGCTGGGGTGGGTGGACTGAGCTGCTCTTTTGGAGTAAGAAAAAAAAAATGGTTGGATTACAGACTTTAATCCGGTGTGGTTCTGATACTCAGATTAAAACAGCTTTGAGGTATTGTGGTGAGATGTACCAGATTTCAGGCATTAGAGATGTATTGTATGTGTGTGTGTGTGTGTGTGTGTGTGTGTGTGTTTAGCTCACATGTGAGTGCACACTGATGAGTGACCTTGATCACTTGACCCTGATCTGTGATTCAGCTGACACTGTACTGCTCAGATAAAGCTACTATATGTCACCTATTGGAATTTTAATTTTATGTATGATTATTATGAGGTGCATGTCACCATTACTGCTCACTTTGCCAGATCTATGAAGGTGCCATTTAGTATCCAGCACCAATGGGGTTCAATAGAAGTCTTTAATAAACTCATTTTGTTGCAGGTCATTTTGGAGCATTTCTATTGGTCCATTCATCATGAAATCATGAAAATATAATGTAAAGAACAACGGTCAGATTGTCAGATTGCTTTTTGTCAAAGAATGATACAATGATTTTGTGTGACAGCAATGATAAAAGTTTAGGATAGGTTTAATTATTTATGGACACCCTTTAAAATGAATGCATTCAGCTACTGAGCTGTTTAGCAGTAAAAAAGAACTGTGTACTTTGGTATGATGGTGACTTTGCAACACTTTGTGGCCGATTGTAGTCAAGTCCACATGCTCATCAATGCTCCAAAGCATAGAAAAAAACTAGACATTCCCTAAATATTATACATTTTTTTATACCCTTGAATGTCTAACCGTAGACACGTGAACATCAAAGCTTTTAGAGATACTCTTGTCACCTTTTCCAGCTTCATACAAGTCAACAATTCTTAAACATAAAACTTAAAGCTCTTTGTTCGAGGCAAGAATCCCATCAAGCAATGCTGACTTCATAAGAACAGCAAACTCAAAACTGGAGTGTGTTTTTTATAGGGCAGCGCAGCTTTAACCAACACATCCTTTAATCTCATCACATCCTGGCTCCAATTAGCTCTTAGAAAAGTCATTTGCCTAGGGGTTCACATACTTTTTCCACCCTGCACTGTGAATGTTAACCTGTTGTGTTCAATAAAACCATGCAAACATATCATTTTTTGTGGTATTAGTTTAAGCAGACTGTGTTTGTCTATTGTTGTAACTTATATGAAGATCAGAACACATGGAATTACCAATTTATGCAGAAATCCAAGTATAATCCCAAAGGGTTCACATCCTTTTTTTTCCCAACTGTACATAACCCAAAATAGGTAAACCTAGGATGGATGCGTTTTCTCACCCCTCTGGTATGTGTGTCAGTGTGTGAGTGTGCATGAGAGAGAGAGAGAGAGAGAGAGAGAGAGAGAGAAGCAAGGGATGAGGAGGAATTTGTCTTGAGTGCTGAGAGTTGAGTGTTTTTAGAGGTTGAATCAGTTGGGTGTTTTGTTCTGTGCTGTGAAGCATACAGTAGTAGGCTTGCTCAAAAGATGTTTTTCTCTTTCTCTTGCTCTCTGCAACAACTACACACACACACACACACACGCCCTCGCACATTCTTGACCCAGTAATCCAGAGAAGCAGACATGCCCTTATTGGCTCTCTCAGAACATTACATCACTGCTTCTTCTCTTGACTCGGCCAGTCAGCTGTTTAAACTCATTTACCTATATAATCCAATCAGACGCCGTCAGCTGTAATCACAGCAGTAAACCCTGCAGTCATGTAAGGTAAGGTAAGCAGAACTGGGGCACTTTTTATTGGATGCACCAGGAACATTAATGTAATTTATTATTATTATTTAAATATTTTTATTGGGTTTTTGTATTAAATGCAAACATCATACACTCAACAAAGACATTAATAATGTAATGTATTAATAATTAATAATGCAATTTAATTAACCTCCTTTACTTGACCTCACTCTACACTGTACTGTAATGTAATTCTCCCCAATTTACAAGAACAATTACCCAAAACACTCATTAGGATTTTCCCTACCACTAGGGGGCTTTGCCAAGTAGGCAGCGCACTCGGAGGAAAACACAGCGACGCGGTTCCCATACATCAGCTCACAGATGCATTGTGCTGATCAACATCACCTTTTCAATTGATGTGGGGAATGAGCGCCATCTACCCACCCAGAGAAAGCAATGTGAATTATGCTCTCTCAGGACTCTGGCAGCTGTCTCCCAACAAACTCCCGATCATAGTGGCAGCACATTAGTCCTCTGGACCACTCGGAGCCCGAGCTGACAGAAATTCAACCCTAATTTAACCCATTCATTTTATTGTTATATAGTACTAATACAATGATATGCCAAAAGTCATGGACCAGACAGTAGTATTGAATCCTTTGATTTTGATCTCATACTGTACTCAAGGACTGTAAATGGAGTGTGTCATCCACAGTACGGCCTTAATCGAACTAACGGTTCGATTTCCAAGAGCACATCGGCCAGTGTTCAGTGTTCAGCCTCACTTACAAGGTATCGCCTCACAATGTATACAGGTGTGGGCATTCTCAAGCCGTTCACTGGAGGTAACAGTTTGTCAACAAATTAACATACTCCTTTTCTATTAGAGCACAGATCATTTATTTACAGTGAATATACTGTAGGTTTTATAGGTTCCATAGCAAAAATCTTTAAAAAAGGTCATATACTATATGGACAAAAGTAGTGGGATACCTTGCCCAGTTTACTGTATCTTCTGATATCAAAGATTTAATTACTAAAGATTTAACTTTGCTTTAAATTGATTAAATGTCTTGACTTTCCAGGGGAGGCTTTCTACTAGATGTTGCAGCTTGCTGTGAGGAGTTGATTGCTTGTTTTAATGACCTACAGATTACTAGGTCATTGAGGTCAGGATGTTGATGATCACCACTTCACCACATCCCCAAGTTACCAATTCATCCCAAAACTACTGTATAGACCTTTATGGATGGTGCCAATGGGTTAATGGGCATGCTTATCTGTTTATGTGAGAATCCTATTATATCCTACTATATACAGTATACAGTATATTACAGGGACTACACAAGTTACAGTAGGTATGTGCAATTGCACATTTGTGTCAGTAGTGGGAGCAGTTTCAGTTTGAAGCAGCTGAATGGAATTATTAGGGAATAATTATGGAATTCCATAATATGGAATATATAATTATAAGGGGCATCCACAAACATTTGTACTTATTTGTAAAATAAATAAATACATATAAAAATCCACAAAAACAAAATTACAACCACTTTATATTGGTAGATCTAGAAAGTCAGTGTACGAATTTCTGCTGGATAAAGAACACAGTATACAGAAGTGGAGACTGGAGAGGGTCTTGAGTGAATATAAATGAAAGAAATTGATTATTTTAATGTGCAGCATAATGGAATACAGGATTGTGTGTGTCTGCATGTGTGTTTGTGCACAGATTTAGCTGTTTGTGTGTATTAGCTTCCTAATCATCACTGCCAGAATATAATCAGTACCCGTTTGGAAGCAGAAGCTGAATACATATTTACATATATATATATATATATATATATATATATATATATATATATATATATATATATATATATATATATATATAACACAGAAGCTTCTCTACCTATTTATATCAGTGTTATCAGTGTCTGATCACTGTGTTTCTCCCTCCAAAATTTGTGTGTTGATGTTTTCCACAGTTAGTTAGGTGCTGTGCGGCTTTACTTGCTCTTTTTGACTGCATTTGTAATTGGATTGTGTGCATTTTATTTCTATTAGCCTGTCTACTGGTTAGGAAAATTAACCCTAAAGTTATGCTAATAAGATTCAGCGCTAAAATTTTAGGGAAAAGGAATATTTATTTGAGTAAATACAACACAAAGACTGAATAATTAATGTCGTGTAGAGATCCCAGCCCATGTATAATTCATGCTCCTCTCTGTGGCTGTTCCTGCGCCGCTCTCCTCAGGCCATGGCTGGTGGAGTAATTGAGAGTGCTTGCTCCAGCATGGTTGAGCGGGCTGGGCTGGGGTTGGCTGCGAGCTCCTCCTCCTGCTGCTGCTGCTGCTGATGCTGTAATTAGTGGAAATAGCTTCTTCAGGTGTTCATCAATGGCTTTTATCCTGATAGTGCGTGGACATCAGAGACGGCCCAATACACCAGAGACAACAAAGGAGTAGCACTATTTTTAGTCTTTCTATTGCTATTATGAGTAGTAGTAGAGGGAAGCATCTGTGGTGAGAATCCCCCCCACACACACACACACATAGACAAGAACACAAGTTTTAGTAGATTGTAGAGTTTATCAATCCAATGCAATCGTTTTAAGCATTCTTAAGGATTAAGTATTAGCTACACTGAGTAACCAAAAACAAAAAATAGATAACACACCACAGGCTTCTGCAAAACTTGGAATACCATATATTTCGCGCTACAAGGCGCAGCGGATTATAAGGCGCATTGTGCGATACTAGTAAGGAACAGGAATGTCGCCTTGTTTTCTTTGTAATTCAGCCCGTCTCTCTAATTCTGCTGGTCGTCAAGATTTCCAGATTTCCATATTACCACTAAGGCTGGGTGCTGCAGCATTAGCATTAACCACGGTTAGCAGCTAATTCCATCAGACAACTGTACACTGGAGAACCCTGAGTGTTCCGGTTAGCTAGAGGGATATTTGCTAGTGGTTCATTCCACGTAGCTTGTTTTAACACGGAAAACATGCAGGTTACAGTTCAATAATACTCCCATGAATGGCGAAAGAGTGAAAGAGCTAACGCTTAGCACGGTTTGCAGGTAATGCTAATGTTGCTCCAGCAGTGCTAGCCGTGGTTAGCAGCAGGCTACAGGCTCATAATACTTGCCTCTAAATGACGAAAGAGCCCTTAGCCCTTAGGGCAGTTAGCGGCTAATGCTAATACTGCTGGAGAACTAAACTGAAACTTCTTTATAATACTGTTATAAACTTCAGTGGGGTAGCTTTACTGCTCCTTTACTGCTCCTTTACTGCTTGTCTTAGTGCAAAAAATACAGTAATTAGACATTGAGTCTTGCCTTGCTGCTTTATATAATGGCACTCAGAGGCTACTTATCCCAGCTGGCATTTCAACGTTTAATTTACGTTGATTTAACGTTGATCAATGTTGATGTTATGGTTGAATCAACGTTGATTTTGAAAAGTGAATCAATGTTGATATAGCAGCGTTGTTGTAACGTCAAAGGTTCAACCTTTAATAAACCATAGCTCAATAAAACTAGAAAGTGTTAACAATAAACTTACATCTCTGCAGTAAAACTGAGTATAAAGAAAGTTACCCACCACTACCAATCTGATTACTGAACATCTGATCTCAAAAACACTAAAACAGTAAAACAAATAAAACATGAACATGATGTTAAATTAAAAAGCAGTTACTGCAAATAGAAGTAAAACACTGTTTCATTCCTCCATCCAACCGTTTTTAGAAATTATATGGCAGAAGGTTGAGGACATTATGTTGATTCAATGTTAAAGTTTCAATGTTAGCACAACCATTTGACACGTTGTTTCAACAGACATTGCTTTAGTCATATTTCAACCACATTTCAACGTTGAAGGTCGTTTGTGTGCCAGCTGGGTTGGGTAGTGTACCTCTTGGTGAGAGATCGCTGACTGCTAGACATTCCTTTATGATGCACTCAAGAACATTTTGTCTGCCGTCCAGACTGTCCGTCAACCAGCCACCATTTTTCGTGAGGAAGAAACCTCTGGAGATGTGTTTCTATATCTCTCCACTCTGACATTTAAATGAAACGGGGATCACCTCTGCTCGTTTTTGCAGAAGAGGCCAATCTCCTCTCTCTGCCGAAAGCTCTCCCCTGTCTCTTTTTTAAAGACTGGGAGACATATGCAGTGGGAAGGAAATAGGAAGCTATCACAATTCATTTGACTCTAGTCTGACGAGGCGCCGCGGCGAGTTCCGCCACAGATCCCCGACCTTGTAGGATCGTCTCCCCAGAGAGGAGGCTGAAACCTGCTGGATTGGCTCACTCTCATCTGCTCCACACGGGGACAGAAGCTGACAGCCCTGCTTCTGCTTCTTAATGCAGCCTCTGGTGTGTGTGTGTGTGTGTTGTGTTGTCTGTGTTGCAGCACTGCAGGGGTCCTGGAACACAGTAGTCAGGGGTTGTGGGTGTTTGGCCCCCTGCAGGGATGCAGAATCTTCACTGGTGACCTTCTGTGAAACATGACCTTCTGTAAAGACCACATGTAATGGATGAACTGTGAAGCTCCCTGACATACTTGGCTTTTTCTTAGGGCCCTTTCTCTACATAGTTTTTTCTCTACTGTAATTGCTACTACTGTAATTAAGCAATAATACGCAAGAGGGAGTGCTATAATGTGTAATATTGGCAGTCAGTAGGTTTGTATTTGGTTTGTAAGTTCTGCATCATTGCTAAGTAACCTGTATGTGGCGGAGTAATACTTGAAGAGCTTCGGTTACAGTGCATTTCTGCCTAATAATGTCACTCATAGAACACCTCTCAGCCAATCACATTGCAAGGTCGGAACTAATTGTGGTATAATCTACTGTAATTGGCTTGAGTTGGTTCTGTTGGTTAGTTACATAACTGTAAATGTAATCAGCTATTAAAGAATAGCTGAATAGTTAATAATTAAATAGCTAACGGTTAGCTTATTTTTAGCTTCATACTGAAATAACTGTAGAGTGTGATCAATAACAGAACAAAGTGATCATGTGATGACTGGCAGATCCAGAAGCCAACAGAATATTAAGATGTATTAAGTGATCAGACACACGTATATAACAGGTCAGTAATTATTAGCCAGGTGTTAGATGTGCAGCACCTCAGGGACCTGGCTTGTAAATCACCCCTCACTTATTTACTCATGTTTAGCAGGCAGATGATTCTCCACAGGGTTTAAATTGCTTCAGGATATTTTCCTCATCAAAAAGTCTAGGAGTCTAGGGGTGCTGAACACTGAACAAACCCAGCACCACTGTGCTCCATTTAATAAAAACAAAACCAACAACTAAACATGGACTGTCACTGAATATCAGAAGAACAGGAGAGGTGTGTCAATTTAATTTTAAACATATTTTCAGCAGGTAAGAAGATAAAACATTGTTTATGAAACATTGCCACATTGATTAATAAAGTCCCATCATTTATTTTCACCTTATTCTCACAGCTAGCATTAACTTTCTATGATGTATTTCCAGTACGCATATACAGGTGTGAGTGTTACCAAGGAATTCCTTAAGGTAGTACTTCATGATAAATTTACCTTTACATCATATAACTTTTGGCATGCCATTGTAATTGTGTACATTGCAACCAATCGTACTAGTAGCCACAATATAGCATTAATGTTTTATAAATAAATAGATAAAAAAATATTTTATAGATAAATACATTACCAGACACGATGTGAGCAAGTCTGAAAGGAAGTCGGATTTTGTCCACAGATGTCGTGGCTAATCAAAATAACTTTTATTCCATTTTTTGCTTTAAACCAACCATTACATTCACATTCGGAACTGCATCCGTTCTCTGCTCCTCGACCCCAATCCTCATCCCCATCTCTCTCTCTCTCTCTCTCTTCCTTCATCTCCTTCATTTTTTCTCAGTCATCCTCCCCTCCATCTGTCCTTCTCCTGCATTCTTTCTTCTCCACTTCTCCACTACGGCAGCGTTGCGTGAGAGCATCTGTTGTGAGTGATAGCGGTGAGGAAGATGGTGGCATTTAAGTCTGTCCTCATTTCTTCTCCAAGTCATTCGCTCTGCACTCTCAGACCCGCTGGCTCTCTGCCATTCTATATGGAAAATCTGCCCCTGTATAATGTAAATGATTTATATATAGCACAGCAATGAGGAACTAACATCTGTAAATGTTGTGATTTAATTAAATGTAGGTTGTGATGTTAGGTAACCAAAGTTCAGTGTCAGGACAATGCATAATGTCAGTATGGGGTTGGCTAGTGACAATAGCTGATGCTAATATATTGTGATATATGGTGTTGGGTAACCAAAGTTCAATGTCTGTCTAATGTTGCTTAGCTGTAACTTAGTATTATTCTTGACAGGTGATTTAACATCTGTCTAATATTGGATGTTATTGGATGTTCTCAATGATAATGGAGTGAATATCTGAACGTCTGCCTGATGTTGGAGTTTGATATCAACCAAGTATTGTTTTTTGACTTTGGGTGGCTTAGTGGTTAGCACGTTCGCCTCCTAGCACAGGGTCTTGGGTTCAAGTCCCAATCTGTGTGGATTTTACATGCTCTCCCTGTGTCTGTGTGGGTTTCCTCCGGGGACTCCCGTTTCCCTCCACAGTCCAAAAACAGGTAGATCAGGTAAATTGGATACTCTAAATTGCCCAGAAAAATGTAATACTACAAACTGGTGTGTATCTGGTGTGTATGTGTAAAAGTGTGTGATATGTATGTAAGTTTGTGTGTGTGTGTGTGTGTGTGTAAATGTGTGTATGACTGTGTCTAGATATTAATTGCCACTCTGTCATGGGTAAATGCTGTAGTGTCCGATGTAGTCCTCCAGGTGGACAGTGGTTTCCGGTTGAGAATGCGCTGTGTCCTATTGGCTGCCGCTTCTCACCGGTGTGTGGATGAGTGCTGAATATGAATGGCCGTGTGTAATACATGTAAACTGTGAAGTTTATTAATTCATTCACTTCTATGTGACTTTGATTTCCAACCTAAATTCAATGTCTGTCTAATATTGGAGCTTGATGTCAGCCTAATGCTATTTGATGAATTTATGACTTTGATTACCAACCAAAATTTCAACATTTGTCTAAATTTGGAGCTAAATGTTAATTCAGTGCAGTTGTTGAAGGATATGTGGCTTTGGTTTCCAATCTAAATTCCAAATGTTTTTAAGACATTCGTGCTTTATGTCAACCCAGTGTTGATTTTGACTAACATGTGACTTTGATTTTCAATGTCTGTCTAATGTTGGAGCTTAATGTCAGCCCAATGCTTTTTTTGATGGATATGTGACTCAAATTTCATCATTTGTCTAAATTTGGAGCTAAATGTTAACTTAGTGCTGTTGTTGGCTTTGATTTCCAATCTAAAATTCCAAATGTATATATGGCGCTGGAGCCTAGTGTTGGTTTTTGACTTCTATGTGACTAATTTCCAACCAGATTCAATGTCTGTCTAAAATTTGTGCTTGATGTAAGCTCAATGCTATTTTTTGATGGATATGTGACTTGATGGATATGTGAAATATGTCTTAAATATGTTTGTTGAAAGATATGTGGCTTTGATTTCCAAATTTTTTATTAGATTTTTTTAATTCAAAATGTATGTATGACGTTGGATCTTTTGTCAACCCAGTGTTGGTTTTTGACTTTCTATGTGACTTTGATTTCCAATCAAAATTCCTTTGTTTAATGCTGGAGCTTGACCAAACTTATGCTAGTTTTGATGGATGTGTGGCTCTGGTTTCCAATCTTAATTCAACATTTGTTTGATGTTAACTCAGTGCTGGTGTTTGACAGATATGTGACACCAATTTCAATGTTGGAACTTGATGTCAGCACAATGCTGCTTGTTAACATGTAATTAAACTTCTGCTTAATGTTGGAGCTTAATTTCAACCCATTTTGTTTTTTTTTTAAATGGAAGATACTTTGATTTACAACCAACAATTTGTGTTTTTGATACATTTTTGTCTTTATTTTTCAACCTAAATTAAACGCCTGTTCAACGTTGGGTTTTGATGTCAAGCTGATTATCATTTTCAGTTCAAATCTGACATCAAATTAACGTTGCCCACTGTTAAGACAATTGAAGAAGCACTGTTGTTTGGAGGTGCAGTGATTGCATTCCAAGGTCTGAGTGATGCTGGAGAATGAAAGAGTTAAGTGTATGACCTGGATACCGATGACAGGCTTTATTTCTGAAGCTCTGTCTGTCTGTCTTTCCTTCTTCCCTCCCTCCCTCCCTCCCTCCCTCGTTCTCTCTCTCCTGGTGTAGCTCTCACACACTCCTGCAGTTGTCTGTAGTCCCTGTCAGGTGTTTGATGTGTGGGTTGGTACGGAGGTGGTGGTTGGTAAGGGAAAAATGGAAGGAAAGAAAAGAACACACCGGCTCATGTCAGATAAGTGCTTTCAGTGTCTCAGAGCTCCAAACTAAAGCTTGCATGAAGTCATGTTCAGGTAAACGCACTCTCTCTACACACACACACGCAACACACACACACACACACACACAGTAGATGTCTCACCCATAGTTAGGAGTAGAGGTTACATAGTGAAGATTGGAGTTGCCATGGTTAAGGGGTGGTCAGTTAACTGAAGCTTGTTTGCGGTCAGTCAAAAGCTACGGCAGGGGAGTTAAGCTGTCAGACTGCAATAAGGAGCCGCACTGCAGCAGTTTCTCTCTCTCTCTCTCTCTCTCTATCCGTCGTTACCTCTCTTTTCCTCAAATCTCTATCTCCATACCCTTTCCTTTCTCTCTCTCTTTTTACTGCTCTCTCTACCTCTTTTCTTCAAATCTCAATACCCTTCCCTTCTCTCTCAACCTCTTTCTACATCTCTCACTCTTTCTTCCTCAAATCTTTATTTTAATACCCTTTTCTCTCTCTACTCCCTTCTCCTCTCTCTACCTCTTTATACCAGTCTTTCTCCCCTAGAGTGTACTTTCTATCTTTCTACCTATCTTTACCTCGAACCCCCCATCTTTATTCCTCTCTCTCTCTGTCTCTCTCTACTCCCTTCACCTCTCTCTATACCTCTTTTCCTCAAATCTTCATGCCCTTCTTTCTCTACCTCTTTTCGTGTAATCTCCATCTTTATGTCCGTCTTTTTCTCTTAAAGTGTATCTTTCTCTTACTGTTCTACATTTTCTCTCCCCCTGTCTCTTTCTATTTTTCTACCCATCTTTACCTCAAACCCCCATCTTTATACCTTTCCCTTCCCTCTCTCTCTGTCTCTTTCTTTACTGCTCTTTCTATCTCTCTTTTCTTCAAATCTCAATATCCTTCCCTTCTCTCTCTACCTCTTTTATACGTCTCTCTCACTCCGTCTTTTCTCAAATCTTCATCTTCATACCCTTCTCGTCTTTCTCTACTTCTTTTCTTCAAATCTCAATACCCTTACATTCTCTCTCTCTACCTCTTTTCCTCAAATCTTTATCTTCATACCCTTCTCGTCTTTCTCTGCATCTTTTCTTCAAATCTCAATACCCTTACTCTCTCTACCTCTCTCTCTCTACCTCTTTTGCTCAAATCTCCATCTTAATACCCTTCTTTCTCTCTTAAAGTCTATCTTTCTCTTACTGTTCTAAATTCTCTCTCTCCCTGTCTCTTTCTACACATCTTTACATCGAACCCCCATCTTTATACTCTCTCTCTCTCTCTCTCTCTCTCTCTCTGCATGAGGTGAGGAGCATGTATGTGCAGGGTGGGTGTGTCCTCGCCGCCCCTGTGATAGACAGAGAGAGGGGTGTGCGCGGCAGTGGGCGGAGCTACGGAGGCGTCCGTCACCGGCGTTCCAATAGCACGTGCGCCGCTCATGAATAGAGAGAGAGAGGGAGGGTGAGAGAGGTAGTGTGTGTGTGATAGAGAGAGAGAGAGAGAGAGAGAGAGAGAGAGCGCGCTGTTGCCGGCTGCCTGCTATGCTGTGCGGTGCAGCCCTGTAAGCGGATAGCGCGCGCGCGGCTGTGTGAATAATGCAGAGAGCGGCGCGCGGGCAGGACTGCAGCTGCGCTCGGGCTGTGTGTGTGCACGCGGGCAGAGGGGACCTGTAGCTGCAGCGCGAGGACACTCGGACAGCATGTCACACTACCACCTCATCAAATGCTGTGAGTAACGCGCGCGAGCCGAGCGGCGCATCAACCGCCTGACAATGATGTCATCGCCGAGAGGAGAGAGCGCATGTGCGCAGAGTGATGGAGAGTGTGGGAAGGTGTGGATGCGTGTAATTGTGTGTGAGTGTGAGGCTGTACATGTGAGTGTGGGTGTATTTAGTATGTGTGCATATGAAATGAATGCATGTATACGCGTGCGTGTGTGTTGTAGAGTAGGTGTGTGTGTGGATTGGGTGTGGGATGTGTACTGCATATGTCAGTCTGAGTGTAGTGTGTGTGTGTGTGTGTGTGTGAGGAAATTAGGTGTGTGAGTGTGTGTGTAGGATTATGCATGGGTGTATGAGGATTGTGTGTGTGTGTGTGTACCATATACACACGTGTGTGTGTGTGTGTGTTCCTGCTGTATATGTATGTGCATATTAGTGTGTGTGTGTGTGTGTATGTGTGTGTATGTGTGCATACATGCTTGCATGTGCAGTTTGAGTGTGTGTGTGTGTGTGTGTGTGGATGTGGAATGGATGGGTAATTGTGTGTGTGTGTGGTGATATATATTATATTCATGTGTGTGTGTGTGTATTCCTACTGTAAAAGCTTGTGCATATACATGTTTGCATGCATGGATTGAGTGTGTGTGTGTGTGTGTGAGTTGTCATCCTGCAGCTTGTAGTAGTATCACCCTCTTTAGCAATTCATAGAGACGTATCTGTGCTTTTTTAACAGACTGTGTGTGAGTGTGTGTGTGTGTGTATGTGTGTGAAGTTGCTGCAGGATGTGGCAGCCGTGTAAAAGTTGTCCGGTGACTGCGGCAGGTGTGAACAGAGCTCCCACGGGAGTCTGGGTAATTTCAGAGAGACAGGCAGTGTTTGACGGGTCTGTCAGGCTCAGTGAGACATCCTCAGAGGTGTAAGTGGGAGTGAGTGTGTAAATGAATGCACTCTTGTGTAAATGTGGGGGAAAAGAGGGATACCTCAACAGATCTGAGAAGGTGGAGAGATATAAGGCAGTAAATGGAGAGAGGGAATGCAGAGGAGAAGGGGGAGATATAAAAGAGAAAGACAGAGAGAGAATCGAGGGCGAGAGAGATGCTGAAAGAGGGGAAGGATAATCAGAGTTGTTTGTAGCAGCTGTGGATGAAAGGCTGTTGTTAAACTCATCCGTTCACCACGCCTCTCTTTTCATCTACACTCAGATAATACACTGCTGCCTCATCACTGCTCCCACTCTCAGCCTTACAAATGTTACTCATTATCTGCAGCACACACACACACATTTCCCCAGTCCCTACCTATTTTACATAAACTTTTTGTTGTCTTGCGTGGCCAGATCCTCTCCTGTTATCCCTCTCCAGTTCTTCTCTTGCTCTCCTTTCTCTTTGTCTTCCTGTCTCTATCTCTCTCTATCACTGGGCTCCTTTGTGCCCAGTGCCAGAGGCAACCTGAAAAAGGACAAACAAGGTTGCACCGTCAGGTGCAGCGCCAGCAGAACATACAACAGTTTGGGTTGTGTGTGTGTGTGTGTATGTAAGTGTGTGTTTTGGTGCTACTACTTGGGATTTTTTTTCTTTTCGCTGAACTCCGTGGTCCTACGATAAAGTTAGTCCCATTCGGATCCACGTCTGAGTTTCGTCACCTTGCGTTTAATAAAAGAGCTATTTGTCTACTGCCACTGCCACGCACCGTAATTACACTTAAACACGTTAACACAACAGTGAGTGGAAATGTTGGGGCTACAAACGTTATGTCACACGACCGAGAAAGCCAATAAAATACTCACTAGTCCTCCTGTTTTTTCTATTGCAGTCCGGACGCAGGAGTTTTATCACACAAGAGTAGAAATGTGATTTTTTTTTTTTTACGGACGTCCCCCTGAGAAACCAATCCTGTCCAGATTGAATGAGGCTACATAGTGTCATATCTTACAACTAGTCTCTCACCAGGAGGTAAACTACCCAAAAGTAGCCTCCATGAGACTTTGTATAAGGCAACATGGGAAGAAGGTGAAGAAATATTTCATTAGAGGTTATATTCAAGCCTAAAATAACTTGAGAATACTTTATAACATTAGTCATAACACTGACTGTTCTACCTTTGCCCCATAGCTGATATGGTCAAGTCGAAATGTAGGTAAACATTTATTATACATTTATTAACATTCTGAATACAAACTTGTGCATTTGTGAGAAACTGCTGGTGTGGGTTTTCCTGTTTTTCATTGATATACACTAACTAGCTTTACATGGTTTAATAATGACCTCTAGGTGCCCAAATTGCAAATGAATCTCTAAGATGATCGTTTGAGAACATAAATGTAGTAATCAAAGTAATTCAAGGAGTTTAATTGACTAATTGTCGACTAAATCGACTGTGATGTTCAGTATCTCTGTTGCTGAAAAAAAGAAAAAACACGCTGTGAGTTGAACTTGAGCTGACTGTTCTGTAACTGTTCTGTATCCTGCCTGATCTTTCATCTTTAGAAACTGCAAAGGTACTAAAAATACAATTCATCGTTCAGCACCAGTGTGTGTGTGTGTGTGTGTATGTGTGTGTAGAGAGAATAATGGACTTGCCTGCTTTGAGTTTATGTGATTATATGCAGTAAGAGAATATATGTGGGGATTGACTCAGTGTGTGGGCGTGTAGTCGTGATGGGAAACTGACTGTCTTTATTTTAGCTGAGCAGCAGACTGCTCTGATTCTGTGTCACTAAGAGAAATGGGTACTGGTATTTGGTGTGTGTGTGTTTCTGTGTGTGTGTTGGGGTGTGTGTGTCCTCCTGCAGATGCCCCTCAGGGTTTGATGTGTAGTACAGGAGACGTGAGGGAGGTTAAAGGCCTCTGAAACATCCAGTCCTGTCTGTTTCCATAAGAGTCTCTGCAGGAGAAGAGCACGCCAGTGTTGTGGAGTGTGGGCTGTGCCGATTGTCTGTGTATCTGTGTATCCCTCTATTGTGTCTGTGTGTGTGTTTGTGTTTGTGTTTGCAATTTTACGATAAAAAATATAGTAGGGTTAATAGTAGGGTTAGACAATGGTCTAAATATATCCAGACACCCTGTCCAATTAATGAATTCATCTAATTTGAAGTGCACCCACTACTGACACAGGTGTTCAGTGGCCCAAACCCAGCTTGTATAATCTCCATAGTAAAGCACTGCCAATAGAATGGGATCAGCTGCACATGAGCCTTTGCAAGTCTGTTGCCAAACGTTGTCAGCAAGAGCGTTGGGCGTTGGGCTATGGACTCTGGAGTGATAGAGCATTGTCCAATAGATTTCAAATGAGTGGGTTGATGTTTGTGATCCAGAACTAATAATCAGACTGACTTCAGCACATGATATTGCTAATGTTCTGGTGGTGGAAGCGGAATTAACTCTTTATTCATGTCTTGGTTTCATAAGAAACATAGAGATGGAGGCATCTCCATCATCTTATAGCTCTACTAATAGTAGACCAATGTTAGCAGTAAACTCAAACCGCAAACTACAGTTGCAGGAGACGCTACTTCATAAGCTCTGTCTGGAAGGGATTGGTTTCTCAGGGGGACGTCTGTGAAAAATATTTTACATTTCCACTCTTGTGTGATAAAACTCTTGCGTCTGGACTGCAATTGAAAAAAACAGGAGGACCAGTGAGTTTTTTGGCTGTCTCAATCACATACATTGCTGTTAGTAGCTCCCCATTTCAACTTGATGTTGTGTTCACATGTATATCCATGGAAATGCGTGCTCAAAGTGTTATTACGGTGTGTGGCAGTGGAAAAATAGCTATTTTATTAAAAGCAATGTTCATCTGGACAGAAATAACTTTACCATAGGACCACGAAGTTCAGTGAAAAAGAGAAGATAATTCAGCCTGTAATTTTCTCAGAGGACGTCTAAGAAAAACACATACACGGTCAATCCGGACAGGAATTGAATCAAAGATGTCCCCCTGTCATCTAATTTCTTCCGGATAGAGCTTTAGAAATGCTGATGTGCTGTACTGTCCAGTAGAACAGCAGTTTTTGCTAGCTAGTTTTATTTGAAATAAATGCTGTTTGTTTTCCTTATGTAATAACTTAATAATTAGTTCTCTGATGATAATGTTAGCACATTCACCTCTCAGGGCAGGGGTTCTGGGTTCAATCCCTATCTGGGTAGAGTTCCCTGTGTCTCTGTGCGCCCCATGTCTGTTTTGGTTTCCTCCTACAGTCTTAAAAACATTGAGATCTGGTGAATTGGATTCTCTAAATTGCCTAGAAAAATTGGACACTGTGTGTCTGTGTATGTGTGTGGGTACTATATGTGTACATACAATATGACTGTATGTACTGAATGCCCAGATATGGATTGGCGCTGATCCTGTTGATGCTGATACTTAGTACCTTAGTGCCTGATGCACAGTCCTTCAGGTGGACAGTCATTTCCGGTTGAGAGTACGCTGTGCACAGTCAGATTTCAGTCTGCCTAACCAGAAATGCATTTGAGTGACCTAAAATCTTACACCCAAAAAATATGTGTCTAAATGGGAACTAAATGGGAACTTTTTGTCTTGGTTAGCTGTAGGAATGTAGATAAAATTGTGTCTCGTACTGCACTGTCACTAATAGAAAATCACTAAAATGCAGATGACATGCACACCCCATGTCCTGACATGATAGAAAACCAAGTGGGTGTGTTTTCGAGAAAGCGAGAGAGTGAGAGAGAGATTGTAATTTATGCTTCTTCCTGTCTGTTTTATTAACTGAAGCCTGTGTGGGATATTCCAGTGTAAATCAATACCAGTCAGTCGAGAGGTGGGAGGCGCGGCTGCTCTCGGAGTGTCTCGGAATGTATTTCCTTCTGAGAAGATTGATTGTATGATGTTTTTGAATCTCGGATTGACTTGGTAGTTGTATTTAGAAAGAAGTGTTGGACTACAGCGCCAATTACAAGGAAGATAATGTATACCATAAACAATAAATGATTAAAAATTTACACTGGCTTATAGGGGCAACTGATTTTGAGCTACACATGAGTACAAAAGTGGTGTGCAATGCATGTGTAATACATGTGTAACACATGTGTAGTAGACAGTCATAATGGTATCCAATTGCAATGAATTATCCCATACTGATAGTTGATAGTGCTTTCAATAGCATCCCTCAGAATTTCTTTTTTTTTTCTATTTTTTTTCCTATTGTCTCTTCAATTTAAAAGACCAATTAACCAACCCACTCATTAGGACTCCCTCTATCACTAGTGATGCCTCAACACCAGGAGTGAAGGTAAAGACTAGCACATGCCTCCTCTGATACATGTGAATCAGCCACTGCCTCTTTTTGAACTGCTGCTTCCTATGATGCAGCATTACCGAGTAGCATCACAGTGCATTCGGAGGAAAATGCAGCGACTCGGTTCTGATACATCAGCTCACAGACGCCTTGTGCTGATCGACATCACCCTTTAGAGTGATGAGAAAAAAGAGCGTCATGTACTTCTCAGCCTCTCAGAGAAAGCAAAGCCAATTGTGCTATCTCAGGGCTCCGGCTGCTGATGGCAAGCTACATAAAAATCCTTGTTGGAAAGTTGGCGCCACTGGTTTCAGGATTTTATTAGTGTAACGTTGGGCTGTTAAAGTTCCAAGACCAAAGCTGATCTGACATCAGATGGAACTGAACCCCACACCATGACACCACATCTTCTGGACAGTGCCTCTACTTATGGATATGAAGACAAAAGCAGGACTCAATGTTGATTGTTGATTGATTTCTTGAACTATTTTTTTTTTGACAGTGTCTCTAAAGGCTCTTTTAAAACAGCCTCTTTTAAGGCTTCGTGTAAGTGTGTAAGTGTGTGTGGGCTCACAGTGTGTGTTCTGCGGTGTCCTATAAACCAGTTATGGACTCTCTCTCACGGTGGGCCATAAAGAGACTCCATCTGAGACTCACAAGTGAATGAGGTCAAACAGAACATCCTCCAGAGCTCCCGAGAGAGATGCAGGGAGTGGATGACTGAGCAAGACTTCCGGGGGAAAATCGGACATCCAGTGGACATCCAGTGGACATCCAGTGGACATCCAGTGGACATCCAGCGAGGAGTGGCGTAAAGAAACAGGAGAAGGTTGATTGCTCTCAGAATGAAGAATGAAAGGAGGGGAAGAAGAGCACAGATAGATTTTCACTGAAGCATGTATCGAAGGCAGGAGTTCATTGCAGGTTCATCCAGGCTCATGCTGAGGCTAGCACTATGGCAGCCTCTTATTTTCACCTTCCAGCTCTCTCTCCACTGTACTTCTAACAGTGCACTCCTCCAGCTGCATGCTCTGCTCCCCAGCAGCACTGCTCTAATTTCGTCTCCCGAAATGAACCACGTAAAACACCTCCTGTCACCTAGAAAATGCGAATAGCTCAGTGTCAACCCAACCTTGCTCCTGGAGTTCTCAGCGCTCGGAATGATTTAGGTGTTTCCTTTGCTCTGAAACACCTGATCCAGTTAGGTTAGGTAGCTAAATAGGGATATGTTTTTTTTTTTGGTTTAATACAGTAATACAGGTGTAATAAGTCATTGGCCATGTCTAATTGGGAACTTATAGTATAGTATAGTCATAGTATTGTAGTAGTCTTAGACTACATTCACATTAACCAGGCTGAAGTGGCTCACATCTGATTTTTTGCTCAATCTGGCTCAGATCAGATTTTTTCGTGGCTGTGTGAACATGCCAAATCTGTTTTTTTTTTCAAATCAGATTTAAGTCACTTTCATATGTGGTCCTACATTGGATACGTATCCGATTTATGGGCACGCCTGATGGAAGGTCTGATGGTGGTTGTGCATTGAACTTTTTTTGACCCACAGTTCTACGTTTTTTTACCATGAGTATGTCACAGAAAGTATTACCACCCACAGTGGACAGTGCATTGGGTGGAAATGATCAATGATAAAATAGGGCGTGTAGCTGTATCTGTACATGTTTACAAGTGTGGTCTGATTAAAGGAGCAGTTAAGGTACTCTGCTGAACTGTAGCATTATGTAGTAGGAGGGATAGTGAAGTTTCTCCAGCACCGAGACTGGAGCAGCATTAGCATTAGCTGCTAACAGTGCTAAGTGTTAGCTCATTTGCTCTTCAGAGGTGAGTACTGTATTATTGGCCTGTAGCCTGCTGCTAACCCCAGATAGCACTGATGGAGCAGTATTAGCATTAGCCTCTAACAGTGCTAAACGCTAGCTCTTTTGCCATTGAGAGGTGCATATTATTGGCCTGTAGCCTGCTGCTTACCTTGGCTAGCACTGCTGGAGACCTGCTGAATTAAAAGGAAAACATGGCGACACCTCTGTTCCTTACTAGTGTCGCATAATGCGCCATATTAAAATAGACGTTTCTTGACAGTCTGTCTAGATGGTCTGTGTAGATGCTAAGCTTAGTGTAGCTGTTGCACTAATTCCAACATTTACTGAATACAGGTGTCCTAACTTCACTAATTTCGTTTGTACAGTCCCACAAGTGTCAGTTTATATTTTATCCAAGTGCTTTTCGCTCTTGGGTCACATTACAGCTGTTTTATTTCTTCTTGTGTTGTTGTTAAAGCAGTGTAGCTTTCAAATGTATCACCACATATTGTAATAGTGTCAGTGATACAGAGCAGTGTTATATCACAGCGTGTAGCGTAGCACCACTCTGCACCAGGCTCCTACCCTACTGTGCTACTATCCTACTGTCCTACATAGCTGTTGCTCAGAGATAGTGAGTGCAGAGAGAGATTCTCTTTTTTTAATGAAATCTCAGGCTCACTTGCTGTATGCGCTTTTGCGTGTGTGTGTGTGTGTGTGTGTGTGTGTGTGAGAGAGAGAGTTTCCTCCCCACGCTTCCATGTCTGAGACATGTTTAAGTCGATAATTCAGCTTAGTGTTGGGAAGTCAGGGAGAGGCTTCTGCAGGCTTTGCCTGCTGCTTTGACTGTGGAGGCGAATCTGATTGCTGAGATTGTTCTCAAATCTCAGCCTCTCCAGCCAGCTTTTACACTTCAATGTGTTTTCAAGGGCATCCATTTACCCAGTTCTGAGCATGTAAAATGCACGTACGAGGCCAGAGGAAAATTATGTCTGGCTCAAATGTTTATGTCGGTACTTGTTTTCTTAATTAGGACTTATTTATTGATAGATTAAAGGTCTCATTCCATTGTTTTTTCATTCATTTTAACCCTTGTGTGGTGTTCATATTTTTGTTACTCGTTTACTTTGTTACTTGTATTTAATTCAGCAAAATTAAGCAATTCTACATTAAAATACATTACACATGCTCGCTTCACCTAAATTGCAAGCAATAAAAACAGCTTACATGGTTAATATTTGCCCTTTACCTTTCTTATGTTACATTTCTTTAAAAAAGTGCTAGTCTTTTTTTTATTAGTTTTTTAATAAAATGTAAAAGAAAATGAATTTAACTCAAGATATGAGT
This sequence comes from Astyanax mexicanus, assembly GCF_023375975.1. Classification (NCBI taxonomy): domain Eukaryota; kingdom Metazoa; phylum Chordata; class Actinopteri; order Characiformes; family Acestrorhamphidae; genus Astyanax; species Astyanax mexicanus. The sequence goes on along the minus strand of NC_064418.1, from coordinate 9,519,123 downwards.
AGAAAATTTGTTTAGTTTCAAATTTACAAATGAAGCAATGTTTATTAGCCCTTGGCCAAACATACTGTATGTAATATAAATGTGTGTGTGTGTGTGGGGGGGGGGGTACAGTGTGTGTTTATCGAAAATGTGTTTTGATATATGTTTTTCACAAAAAATGAGCCAATGCCAATGAGTTTGAGTTAGAAAAAATATTTTTTTTTGTATCATTTGATGAAAAATGAAAACGGGTCCCACAGACCCGAACACCACACAAGGGTTAAAATGTCTAGTGGTGTCTAGTATAAATGAATGCCATGTGAGCTGTTTTTGTGAGAAAAAAATGCTCTGGTGTTTCTGTATAGCCCTGCTTTACACTGAATTACCGGCCTCTGAAGAAAGACAGGACTTCGGCTCTTGCTCATGAATATTCATACATGCAAACGTATTGCCTCTGATTAGCTAACAGCACAGCAGCAGAGGACAAAAAATGTGACCTGTCTCCCCCCACAGTCAATTTTACATCTCTAAAACTCAAAGGACCACATGTTTTTTTTAGAGATACAGCCTTAGTTATAAAAATATAGCACTGAGTGCTAGGTAAAGTTAACCATTAAACTTCACTTAACATCAGACTCTCAGGGCCGCAAGCCAGCGAGGAAACGTTATCAATGCTGCAAGCCAAGCGGATACTGCCCGCCATCACATCAAATGTTGAGTTGTGCTGCCTCGTCAAACCGTGCTCCCATAGTGTATATTTAAGATATCGCTAAAACGCAAAATCAACCGGAGATCCAATTTAAAATTACAGTTACTTACAAAAGATAGCTAACGTTAACAAGCTGTGTAAACATCTTAAAATAAAATCTTCTGCTCCAGCCCGGCTTCAGCGCTGTCTGTGGGCGGTCCTGAGCCAAGGTGACCGAGGCCATGAACTCACGAGTGGACGTAGACACGGTGCTTTTCCTGATCGACTCGATTTTCTGAACATTTTCTTTTTCTAGCTACTACAGACAATGGAGGTTGAATAACCGTTTCATATGCAGCATTATATACAACTCAGAGACATCTATAGTATTTTACAAAGAACAAGAAAAAGTGGATTTTAGCAGAAGGAGACTTTTAAACAGAAGCCTAGATGCTTTGTGAAGGCTTGAATGTGATGTTAGACTGGAAAAATCCAATCAAATCAAATCAAATCAAATCCAAGGTGGCCGAACAGCCATACTCCTGCCTACCAACAAACTCTAGAAATAGCATGATTCCTGGTGGCTCAGCAGATAAAGATGCTGACACTATCGCTCAAGGATCACCAAAGAGCACAATTGTCCATGCTCTCTCTGGACCATTACTCCCACTGTGATAGTGACCGGTTCAGGAGTTTGTAGGCTGATGCATCAGAGCTTTTTAAAGGTAAAGGCTTTAGAGCTCAGATACTACTGGAAATAAGCCATAAAATAGTCTTACTTCTAGCAATGCACAGTGTCTAGAATGTAAAGATTATTCTGTTTGAACACTCATTGTCTTCCATGCATCCTGAAAGATGGCGGATGGGCTGATACATAGGAAACGTCCATAATGTAAAACAAAATGCACGAGTGAACTTTTTTTTTGGTGAACTAAAACTATTTTATGATCTATTCA